>NC_036839.1:37620996-37679669 GCF_002910315.2 Salvelinus sp. IW2-2015 | reverse complement strand
AGCAGGAACGGTAGAGATACTCTTAATGATCGGCTATGAAAAGCCAACTGACATTTACTCCTGAGGTGCTGACTTGTTGCACCCTCGACAACTACTGTGATTATTATTATTTGACCATGCTGGTCAGTTATGAACATTTGAACATCTTGGCCATGTTCTGTTATAATCTCCACCCGGCACAGCCAGAAGAGGACTGGCCACCCCTCATAGCCTGGTTCCTCTCTAGGTTTCTTCCTAGGTTTTGGCCTTTCTACAGAGTTTTTCCTAGCTACCGTGCTTCTACACCTGCATTGCTTGCTGTTTGGGGTTTTAGGCTAGGTTTCTGTACAGCATTTTGAGATATCAGCTGATGTAAGAAGGGCTATATAAATACATTTTATTTTACGCGCTACAAGTCCCGCCTTTCCCATCTCCTCATTGGTTTTTAGGAGCATATACCCACGTGGGTGATTGAAAGATAAACTGAGGTCCACACTCCAGTTCAGTTGTTGGTGGTAACGCACCTTAAAGTTGGTTGCCGACAACCATATAAAGTCCAAACAAGAAGAAGCCTGAAGGAGGAGAGATTACTAGAAACAAACTCGGTTTACCGTTTTATATGTGGATTAATTGTCGGAGTAGAGGACCTTGTGCATTTCAGGTAAAAGAACAACCTAATGTTTATATTCCACGACAAATTAGCTAGCAACAGCAAGCTAGCTGGATAAATTGCCATAAATGTTTAATGCTTTTCGACCAGTCCCCAAATGAATATAGTTGGTTCATGACCAGACAACTCGGATGTTGATGTTGTCCACCCACACCAGACGCCATCAGGAAACGCAGGTTTAAATATCTGAACCAACTAGATTCATATGGGGACAGGTCGAAAAGCATTAAACATTTATGGCAATTTAGCTAACCTTCTTCTTTGGACTATATGGAGGTCGGCAACCAACTTTAAGGTGCTTAATATTTTAGCGACAGGCTACGCAGACGCTCGCGAGCAGTGTGGGTGCAATGATTGAATAACGTGTATGTGTACATTTATTTTCCAACGTGAGCAGCATAGTCAGCATGTTAGGGTCGGTGCACGTAGGCAGAGAAATAGACTATATTATGATGACGCCATTCCAGGAGGAGGGAAGGGTGGGGGATCTGTGTGTTGGTTTATTTGTGTGTGTTTGTTTCAATGAGAGAGTCAGGAGAAACAAACACACACACACACACACACACACACACACACACACACACACAGTGTACAATATGATAGCCTATACGTAGCTCTATACTCACTGGGTTCAACAGGCCTGAGTTTGGGCGTCCTATCCTGGCTGGAGGACAGGCACATCCTCAGGGTTCCTCTCCTCTCCTTAACCTCTCCACAGCTGGGGTTAGAGGGGCTGGCAACTTCCCTGTCTTCCCCCACAGTGACTACCATCAGGGTCCTGTCAAAGTTTGAGGGGTCCACCTCTACTTCTATGGATGCTACATTAGTGTCTATGCCCCCCGTCCCCTCCAGACAAAGCTGTTTGGGGGGCAGTCCTCCCTTGCCTCTGGCCTCCCTGGAGAGGCGCAGCACGCTCCCTCTAGAGCTCCTGGAGGCGTCTGTGGTCAAGCCCTCCGCCACTTCATCATTCATCCCTCCATCCTTCACCCGTCCATTACTGTAGAGCCCAGGCTCCCTCCTCCGACTCTCCCTCTAGAAACAAGGAGAGATAAGGTGTTACTTTAGCCCCAGGGCAGGTTGTCTCATGGTTTGGTTAGCAGTTTGCAGGTTCTTGGCTTCAGCCTTAAAGTCAGTCAACTTTAATGTCAGTATTTAAGTAACTTCTACCCGAAGACTCTACCTCAACATGTGTGGATTCGCTTGAACCTGAATCTACCTTCCTAGTCCTGGTGGATTGTGGATAAGGCTTTTCCTGGTGCATGTCCCCCTCAGTAAAGGTCACCTCCTCCAGGGGTTCCCGTGAACTGTGCCTCCCTGACACACTACTGTCTGCAGAGGAGAGAGACGGTGAAACAATAAACGTGTTACTACTCTCCAGAAAGTAGTGCAGCAGCTATGGGAAAACAAATGACCGTAACATAGAATTAAATAAAACTTTGCCTGTGTGTGTTAGTAAGAGATGAAAAGCACATTCAGCAGGTCTTTGTTTTACAGCTCTATAAAAGAAAAAAGAGTTTGTTAATTTACAGCAGGATTGAGGCCAGGAATACTGCAGATCCTTTCCAATAAGGAAAACCCTCAGAGAGGGGGAGATAGGGAACGCAGTAGCAGGGGAGTGTGTGTGTGTGTGATGGCGGACTCACTGCATCTCTGGTCTTTGATGTTTTCCTCTCCTATTAAAAGTTCCTTCACCTCTTCGTCTTCCTCTGACCCCCCTCTGTGGTGTGACCTAAACAAGAGAGAAAGAAAAAGTCACAGAAAAACAATTATTCCACTGCATGCTTACCTTGTGCTGTGTTTTAACTCTTAAATCGCTCATTGGCATCCTAAAAGGGAAGACATGTTCCCTACACTTAACAGACTCCACAGTAATCATCTACAGAAATGAATCTGCATAGAGCGTCCACTCTCCAACAGCCAAGCTGAATTCAGCAACATTTAACCAAGCATTACCTCCTTTCCTTGCGGGTCGGGGTCGAGGTGGGAGTGGGGTGGTCATGGGGTCTCTTTCTGTGTGCTGTAAAATCTCTACAATCCTCCCTCCCTTCTCTGCTGCTCTGAGACACCCTCCTTTGCCCGCTCCCCATCCGTGACTCTCTCTTCCTCTCTTCAATTCCTGTCATCTTGCTACGCATCTTCCTGTCCAGGTAGGCCTGCCCCGGTTCCGTCTTCAGGACGTCCCTGAGGACCAACTGGAGCTGCGTGCTGAAGGAAGGAACAGAACCAGTCAGAACCTTTAGATCCCTACGACCCATATGTGTCATCGTGACCCCATCTGACAAGCATTTGTTAAATGACTTAAATGTAATATCTTGATGGCCATTCTGGGTCATCTCTTTTAAAGTTAACCAATAGGGAAACGACACGTGAGACTATAGGGGGGAGGGGCAGACAGATGGAATGGGGTTGATAGGACCAGGCAGTGTGTATGTGTGATAAAGATAAGCACTGCTGCAGCAGCTATAGCTCAACAGTATCAGTAGTGGGGGTACACTGGGCATGTCAGCTACACTGCATTCACAAAGTATTCAGACGCCTTGACTTTTTCCACATTTTGTTACGTTACAGCCTTATTCTAAAATGGATTAAATAAAACATGTAGCATCAATCTACACACAATACCCCATAACGACATAGTGAAAACAGGTTTTTAGAAATGATTGCAAATGTTTTTTTAAATTATAATAATTAAGACCTTATTTACTTACAGTCAAAAGTTGACACCTACTCATTCCAGGGTTTCTGTATTTTTTACTATTTTCTACATTGTAGAATAATAGCGAAAACATCAACACTATGATATAACACATATGGAATCATGTAGTAACCCAAAAAGTGTTCCACAAATCTAAATATGTTATATTTGAGATTCTTGAAAGTAGCCACCCTTTGCCTTGATGACAGCTTTGCACACTCTTGGCATTCTCTCAACCAGCTTCATGAGGTAGTCACCTGTGTTAGGTTCTAATTGTCAGAGTAAATAACTCACGGACAATAGAGAAGCTTAACCAAGTTTAATTCTTCCCAAAGGTTCGATACAGCTGGATTCAGACAAAAGACATTTCACACAAGCACTGATATTTAACTCTTTCTCCTAGGCTGAGTCTCCTCAGGCTGAGTCTCCTCAGGTGAATCATGGTGGTGGCAGCATCATGCTGTGGGGATGTTTTTCAGCGGCAGGGACAGGAAGACTAGTGAGGATCGAGGGAAAGATGAACAGAGCAAAGAACAAAGAGATCCTTGATGAAAACCTGCCCCAGAGCGCTCAGGACCAAAGACTGGGGGCAAAGGTTCACCTTCCAACAGGACAACGACCCTAAGCACACAGCCAAGACAACACATTAGTGGTTTTGGGACAAGTATCTAAATGTCCTTGAGTGGCCCAGGCAGAACCCGGACTTGAACCTGATCAAACATCTCTGGAGTGACCTGAAAAAAGCTGTGCAGCGACACTCCCCATCCAACCTGACAGAGCTTGAGAGGATCTGCAGAGAAGAATGGGAGAAACTCCTCAAATACAGGTGTACCAAGCTTGTAGCGTCATACCCAAGAAGACTCGAGGCTGTAATCGCTGCCAAAGGTGCTTCAACAATGTACTGAGTAAAGGGTCTGAATACTTATGCAAATGTGATATTTGCATTTTTAATAAATTTGCACAAGTTTCTAAAAACCTGTTTTTGCTTTGTCATTATGGGGTATTGTGTATACATGGGTGAGGGGAGGGGGACTATTTACAACATTTTATAATAAGGCTGTAACATAACAAAATTTGGAAAAAGTCAAGGGGTCTGAACACTTTCCGAAGGCACTGTACCTCTGAGAAAAGTGCTTAGGGAAAGAGCGCCATCTGGTGAATGTTCAGAAAACTGCACTCAATGACACAGTGGATTAATTCGTCCTTACCGTGCAAATGGACTGAATACATTCACAGATAAAGACAAAGGCTGTCTCAAAGGTATACTATGCAGAAATTGCGCCGCCATTTCTTGGTTGCTAAAATTCTAATTTCAGTTTGTGACAAAACAAGCAAGTATGGTGTAGAAAATCATTGTACCATCTAAACCGATGTGAAATATATTTTCCGTAACCAAAAATATTGTATTTTCAGCTGTTCGAAGCTGGTGTACAAAACCGAAAGTAAGACGCAAAAACTAAACTTCAGAACAGGAAGCATAGAAATGGCGCACAAAGAACAAATCTACTGCTTCTTAGAGTTTATTTCAATGAGAATGACAGATCTATAACATATTTCTATGTGAATTTGGTCAGGTCGCCCAAAAAGTGACATATTGCAGCTTTAATAACTGACCGTGTTATGGAGCAAGATCATCTATGAACCGTCAACAAGTCTAACCTAACCAGACTAATTAGGTTTGCTTCCTAACATAACTCCATCTGTGGCTCCATAAATACTGCTCCTCACCAGTCCATTGCCCCTTGGGCTAAAGCCGCTTGGCCGTGATCCAAAGAGATGGATCCATTCTGCTGACAAGACTTTTGGAGTTTGATTCTGTTTCCAGCAATCTGGGTCCAGTGAATCTGTTGGAGAAATGGAGGTAGAGGTACTGACCCACTACCCAGATCACAATAACAAAACCTCAGGGAACAAGGTTAAAGGCGCAATCTGTTATTTAATTACTTTTCTATAATTTTTATATTTGGGTGTATTGTACACTTCGTAGGGAGGCCACAGGGGTAAAAAGAAAAGTTGCTGGTTGCACGTTCAAGAGGAGAAAGAGAAAGGTGACCTGTAGAGAATAACATTTACCTGTGACTCTTCATTCCCACATCTCAACTCTGAAGAAAGAAGAATCTTGGGAATTTTTAGTGGACTTCCCATCTTAAAAGCAGAATGGGGTACTGTTAAAATGCTCACT
Source organism: Salvelinus sp. IW2-2015 (assembly GCF_002910315.2). Taxonomy (NCBI): domain Eukaryota; kingdom Metazoa; phylum Chordata; class Actinopteri; order Salmoniformes; family Salmonidae; genus Salvelinus; species Salvelinus sp. IW2-2015. The sequence goes on along the minus strand of NC_036839.1, from coordinate 37,674,143 downwards.
GTTGTTGATTATAGTAATTGCATAGTGGCTGAGAAAAAGACTAGGAATCCCAATGGACTAATATAGCCAGGCAGGCCAGACATACTTGAGAGTTATCCACCTTGTCAACGGCCAGTGAAATGGTTAGTGCTCTCTTATGGTCCATCATGACCAGGCTCTGGTGCTTTAGGGCTTGACCTCAGGCCACTCCTTCTCCAGGGCCTCCTGTGACCAATCCAGACAGCGATGGTGACGCAGCAAACAAGCTCTGCAGCAGACACACATGGTATGTACATACATTCACTTTCATACCTGTCAGTTTACAAGCGCACAATCACACATACACTACATGACCAAAAGTATGTGGACACCTGCTAGCTGAACATCTCATTCCAAAATCATTAGCATTAATATGGAGTTGATCCCCCCCCTTTGCTGCTATAACAGCCTCCACTGTTCTGGGAAGACTTTCCAGTAGACGTTGGAACAACGCTGTGGGGACTTGCTTCCATTCAGCCACAAGAGCATTGGTGAGGTCGGGCACTGATGTTGGGCGATTAGGTCTAGCTCGCAGACGGCGTTCCAATTCATCCCAAAGGTGTTCGATGGGGTTGAGGTCAGGGCTCTGTGCAGGCCAGTCAAGTTTTTCCACACCATTCTCGCCAAACCAATTCTGTATGGACCTCGCTTTGTGCACGGGGACACTGTCATGCTGAAACAGGAAAGGGCCTTCCCCAAACTGTTGCCACAAAGTTGGAAGCACAGAATCGTCTAGACTGTCATTGTATGCTGTAGCGTTAATATTTCCCTTCAATGGAACCAAGGGGCCTAGCCCAAACCATAAAAAACAGCCACAGACCATTATTCCTCCTCCACAAAACTGGCATTATGCATTGGGGCAGGTAGCGTTCTCCTGGCATCCGCCAAACCCAGATTTGTCTGTCGGACTGCCAAATGGTGAAGCGTGTAGCGTTTCCACTGCTACGGAGTCCAATGGTTGCAAACTTTACACCACTTCAGCAGATGCTTGGCATTGCGCATGGTGATCTTAGGCTTGTGTGAGGCTGCTCGGCCATGGAAACCCATTTCATGAAGCTCCCGTCTAACAGTTATTGTGCTGACTTTGCTTCCAGAGGCAGTTTGGAACWRGGTAGGCAGTGTTGCAACCTAGGACAACTTACAGTTGACCGAGGCAGCTTTAGCAGGGCAGAAATTTGACAAACTGATTTGTTGGAAAGGTGGCATCCTATGACGTGCCACGTTGAAAGGCCATTCTATTGTCAATGTTTGTCTATGGAGATTCCATGGCTGCGTGCTCGATTTTATACACCTGTCAGCAACCGGTATMGCTGAAATAGCCGAATCCACTKATTTGAAGGGGTGTCCACATACTTTTGTAGATATAGTGTACATTGGTGACTAGCATCACTAGGTACATGCAAGAACTATTATTTTATTCTGTACTTTGAACTTAATGCTTTTGCCAGGAAAAATAAAACCATTGTTTATAAGCTTGTAATGGTGACACATGAATAGCAGCATCTTGTCACGCGTGGTGCTGGTGCACATTTATTTTCTGAATTTGCATGCTATGCTACTAGCAATTTCTAGCTAGCCCTCAGGTCGCTAATCATTTGCATTTCACTGAAGATAAATACTGCTCATGCAATGGTTCTCTTCGTGTGTGCCCTTTGACATTCTACAATATCATCCAGCTATGCACAGACACGCTACCTAATAAAACCTGGCAAAAACCACTGAAATTTAGCCAGCAAGCGAGCTAATTTAGCTAGCTCACTAGCAGACATCAACTTTTGTTCCCGACTCTCATACTTACTCAATAATACAGCGAGTTAGTGCAACATACACAAACGTGACCAAAGAGCGAGGATAAGGGAAATGTAAACAGCTACCGCACACTCCAAATCATCTCGCTGATTAACTGGAACGCCTATAAATTCATAAATAGCTACACGTTACGTTGTTCGCACAGGTTGTAGATGTTTTCACGCTTTTCCTGGACAGAAGAACATCCTGGTGTTTCCGGAAGTGCACGATCTAGCCGCTTTASCGCCTATAGAGAGAAATAATAATGGCATATTTTTTGCAGGCACTTAAACCAAAGATTTTTTATAAGTAACCCAAGATAGACCACATCCTGTCATTTCCAATGGGACAAAATTAATCAGAGTGGGCAGAACAAGCAAGGTGGGCAGAGCCAAGCACGAGCTAGCGAGAGCCTATTGGTGCGTTCTAGCATATATTTGCATATTTCCGTTAGGAAACGCCTACTCTGTAAAGTACGCATGTGCAATAACTCAATTTGCCCTTGCAGTCCTTCCAAACAACACAATCTTTAAAAAAATTGGCAAAGGGTAAAGTCTACAAAACGTAGTCCACTCTGTTCGTAACATATTTTAGTTTTGGAAACAGAAAACTGTACTGAGATCAAATGATTAATCGATTACAAAATTAGCAGAATGTCGGCCAAAATCTATCTTGCTCCACTGCCGGCCACTGTGCTTCCTCTCACCACCATATTTGGTAGTAAGTGGAAACGCCAAACAAATATCTGTCTCATTGTTCTATCTGTGCTTAAACTCCGCCATAAGGCTGAAGAGATGTCTAGAGCCTCGTATGTGTTCTTTTGTCTTGACAGTCCCAAATCTATTCACTCCCAATTAGATAAGACACTGTTTAACTTTATATGGAAAAATAAACCTCACAATGTGAAAAAATATGTTCTTAAAAAAAGTGTGGGCAGTCCTAATGTGTTGGACTTCACTACTTTTAATCAAGTCTTAAAGATTTAATGGATAAAGTGTTACTTTAAGGACTCAAACAGCTTTTGGTTTACAGTACCAAATCTTAATTTCAATGAATTTGGTGGCTCAAGTTTCCTTTTGCAATGTCCAGCAGGTGAAATATTTCCTGTTAAACTGGCTGATCAGATGAGATTTGGATCACCCTGTGCTGAAAAGTGGGGAGATTGCAGTGAGAGATGGAGAAGGCAGAGATGTCAGCCCAGGCATTTGTGAAGGTGCACAGCTCAAATAATCTGACAGAAGAGGGACAACGTGGGAGAGAGAGGGTCAGAGGAGAACCATCTCTCTCCTGGATCAGAGAGAGATGGTGGGGAATGCATTGAATGCCCCTTTTACATTGGCTGAGATGAAGAGAGCATTAGCTAAAGCTGGGGTAAAATCTCCTGGGAAAGATGCGATGTGTTACATCATGATGGCTCATCTCAGTGACACTGCAATGGGGAAAGTATTGGGCTTTTACAATTTGGTGTGGCAGGAAGGGAAACTGCCTGGAAGTTGGAAGCAGGCGGTAGTGGTGCCGATACGTAAACCAGGGAAAGACCCTACTAGTCCTTCAAGCTATAGGCCGATAGCGTTGACATCTCACATATGTAAACTTATGGAAAGGATGATTATGGAAAGGCTGACTTACTTTCTGGAGAGTAGAGGACTAATGTCACCAGATCAAAGTGGGTTCAGGAAAGGCAGGGGAACGATGGATCCTGCACTGTGCCTTGAGTCAGTCATACAGAAGGCACAGGCAAATAAGGAGCTGGTGGTAGCCGTTTTCTTTGATGTAGAGAAGGCTTATGATGTGATGTGGAAGGAAGGCCTACTTATCAAGCTGGATAACATGGGGGTTGGAGGAAGGGTTTTTAACTGGATAAAGGATTTTCTTTTTGGGCGATCAATACAAGTGAGGGTGGGGAGCTCTATGTCAGAAAGCTATGAGGTAGATAATGGTACCCCCCAGGGAAGTGTCATTAGTCCTTTTTTGTTCTCCATTATGATTGATGATGTATTCTCCCAGGTGAGACCTGATATTTGGAGATCATTGTTTGCGGATGATGGGGATCTGTGGAAGAGAGCGAGAAATATTACCCATACAGCTAGAAGAGTTCAAGAAGCGATTAGTGAAGTAGAGCAGTGGTCCCTCAGGTGGGGCTTCAAGTTTTCAGTTGAAGAAGGAAGGTTGGGGAGGAAATATACTTGAAGTTGTATGGAAGGAATCTGGAGAGGGTGAGAGGGTTTAGGTTCTTGGGGTTCTGGTTTGACACTCAAATTACATGGGCAGAGCATATTAAAATGTAATGGCAAAATGTAGATTTCCGCCTAAATAGACATAACCAAAAGTAACTACTATTCATGTGTAATTACATGATTCTGACATGAAAAAACGTGGTATATTTGGAAAGAAGACATCTGGGAGATTATGAGGAAATGATCAGAAGATAGATAGGAGTTACAAAGTTCAGAATACACCAAATAACCGTTTTTTAAATTTTGAAGTCATCTTTCATTGACAAGCTATAAGTGAATTATTGATGACTAGAGCTGGAAACACAGATGGCTTCCACAACATGTGAACAATATCAGAAAAGAAAGGGGATTTATAGACCTAACAACTAGAAATGGGCAGATGTTTTAGTAAGTAGTGTCAGGTGTGGTCACGGGACGTTTCCAAGTGTCCCTAACCTCTCCAAAGTGGCATATGTCTGTAAATTAGATAATTCCAGTGCTATTACATATTTGCAATCCCCAAATGGTATTTGTTCAGTATAAAAACACAATTTCTACCATATCAACCTCACTCAAACATTGTGCTGGTGTTATGGGATATCCAGGGTACATTCAAGTGTCCTTTCAACCTCTCCAACATGTCCGGATATGGTAATTCCACTGTTTTTGCACACTGGGGGTGCCTAAAAGTTATTTTTCACTATAAAACTATAAAACCAATTTCTACAATACCAATCTCTCTCAAACATTGAGGTGTCTCCAAAGTGCCTCAACATTTAGCCTAGGCATATCCAATATATTGGTGGCACATACAAATGAACTGTTTATAAAAGCAACAGATATAAATAAAAATATATATAAAAGTGTCTTGTCAAACACAAACTTGGTTACACATGTATCCTTTAATAAAAAGGTGCAAAAATTGAAAAAAAGCGGAATTATTTACAAATGGCATTCGTATTGGTTTTACATCACAGGTGTAGATGATTAGATTTCACTTTCACCATAGCTTGTGCATGGTGTGATAGTCTTTGAAACAGTCCCTCTCTGCCAGAAAACAAAAAGCAAACTGGCATTTCAGACAGAAAATCTGGCATTTCACCCTTTTCCCCCCTGTGTTTTATGCAATGCTTGCAGTTGTTCCTTTTGTCTTTTGTCATATGTGTTGGATAGTGGCGCTTTGGGCCCCTAATTCAGCAATTTCCAACACCAGCTGCTCTCTGAAGGCCAACTGGGAGAGAGGGGTTTGACCTTTTGCTTTGACCATCCGCTTGTGGAGAATGTAAGCATTTACTGTAGCAATGTCCACAAAGTGGAAAGTCTTATACCACTTCGTGGTCTTGTGGAGGACCTGGTAGTAGCCTATTAGAGCATCAGATAGGTCGACACCCTCCATGCTGGCATTGTAGTCCTTCACAGAAACAGGAATAGGGACATTCTTCCTCACCCATGCCCCATTGGCACTTTTCACCCTCCTTGAGACATTGGTAGTTATTGAATGCCTCATGCTGTGTGGTGAGCATGGTTACCCCTCTAGTGTCCTTCCATTTCACAAACAGCAGCTTGTCAGTCCTGATCCAACGTATGGTCCCCTCTCTGCTGTCTTTGTCATGTCATTTACCTTGGTCTTGGGGAAACTGATTCTGTTAGGACGAATGGTGCCACAAGCCCCTATTTGTTTTCAAGAGGTCTATGAAAAGCATGGGACTAGTACAAACATTGCCCACTGCCAAGTAAGGGGAAGTCCATCAGCTGCATGACAGTCATAACCAAGGCCCTTCCCAGTGGGTGTGATCGCCTTGCCTTCATAGATGTAGGCAGAGGCTGAATCGGCACAAAGAGCTTGTAGACACGTTTGGTCGGCTTATTTTTCATATATTGCTTCATCTATAGATAGATTTTGAGCAGGAAGTAGGTTTTGCATGCCTCCAACATGTCATGATAAAGGGGCTTGACTCTTACAAGACGATCATACCCTGCAGTCCCCTTCTTCTGGTCATTCTCCAGATCCTTTTGTGGGTCACTCATGTGAAGAGTATGGTTGATGGCCAAGAATCGGTTTTCACTCATGATGGAGGTGGGGACCTCGAACCGATAGAGTGGGGACTTGCTCCAGTTGTCAACTAGTCTTGATACCTTTACCAGTATCATGTAAATCACCAAGGAAATGTAGTTGAGCATGTTTCCAGGACATTGTCCTTCCCCCCTGCTGCTTATTGTCCACATACTTGTTGGTTGCACAGGGCGGGGTTGAGACCCAGGGCCTCCAGCTTGATGATGAGCTTGGAGGGTACTATGGTGTTGAATGCTGAGCTGTAGTCAGTGAACAGCATTCTTACGTAGGTATTATTTTTGTCCAGATGGGTTAGGGCAGTGTGCAGTGTGATGGCGATTGCGTCATCTGTGGACCTGTTGGGCCCGTATGCAAACTGAAGTGGGTCTAGGGTGGCCGGTAAGGTGGATGTGATATGATCCTTGACTAGTCTCTCAAAGCACTTCATGATGACAGAAGTGAGTGCTACGGGAAGGTAGTCATTTAGTTCAGTTACCTTAGCTTTCTGGGCACAGGAACAATGGTGGCCCTCTTGAAGCATGTGGGGACAACAGAATGGGATAGGGAGAGATTGAATATATCCGTAAACATGCCAGCCATGCTCTGAGGACGCTGCTAAGTGTGCCGTCTGGGCCAGCAGCCTTGCGAGGGTTAACAATTTAAAATGTTTTACTCACGTCAGCCACGGAGGTAATGTAATGGGTAATGCATAGGATCTAACGTAATATTTGAAATATGCAATACAATATTTTACCAAAATGTGTGTGGTGGAGGGTTAGCTACTTTATATATTTGTGAGCTAAAAGGAAACTATCTGAGAAAGAAATTGATTTGATTATTACGTATATTTGGCAGGGATAATGCACAACAAAAACATAAGCTAAGTCTCAGATCACTGAGAACATGTGGAGCACCAGATTTAGCCAATAGCTCATTTCCATCTGTAGTCCCAAAAACATCTAGACATAGGTGAACATCTAGACATGGAAACATTATATACAAAACAGAAAAACAGAAATGCACCATACAGTAAAGAAGTATGATAATGAGATCAAGACATTATACAGAAATCAACACATTGTGGTCCAGTAAGCTAAAGCACTGTGGAGGACAGAAGACAACTAAGGTTCACATTTTGAAATCAATCAACATTACATGACGAAAATGGTTCGTTTGTAGATTATGGTGTTATTTATTTTAATTCATAAAAATTAGTCTGCAAAATGTATAAACCTAGCTTACATTTCATATGAAATGTGGGCTATTAGTTGTGTTTGCTTATGAAGTAAGCGGCATTGATTTCAGTATCAGAGAACTGGAAAGCTCTCCATATGGAATCATGTGAAAAACCAGACATATCCCATGGTCTCTCCAGGAGGAGAAAAACATCTACGTGTGCCTGGCAGATATCTTCACTTAGATGTCGACCCACCACCTCAAACTCAACCTCGACAAGACGGAACTGCTCTTCCTCCCAGGGAAGGCCTGCATGCTCAAAGACCTCCATCACGGTTGACCACTACACAGTGTCACCCTCCCAGAGTCCAAAGAACCTTGGCCTGACCCTGGACAACACCTGGTTGTTCTCTGCAAACATCAAATCTGTGACCCGCTCCTGCAGGTTCATGCTCTACAACATCCGTAGAGTACGACCCTACCTCACACAGGAAGCGGCGCAGGTCCTAATCCAGGCACTTCTCTTCTCCCGTCTGGACTACTGCTCACTGATGGCTGAGCTCCTCGCTTGTGCCATCAAACCCCTGCAACRTATCCAGAACACTGCAGCCCACCAAGTTCTCTCATGTCACCCAGCTCACATCCACTACAAGACCATGTTGCTTACCTACGGAACATCAAGAGGAACTGCCCCTCCCTACCTTCAGGCTATTCTCAAACTGTACACCCCAACCTGAGCACTCCGTTCTGCCACCTCAGGTCTCTTGGCACTTCCACCCCTACGGGAGGGCAGCTCCCGCTCAGCCCACTCCAAACTTTTCTCTGTCCTGGCACCCCAATGGTGGAACCAGCTTCCCACTGAAGCTAGGACAGGAGAGTCCCTGCCCATCTTCTGAAAACATCTGAAACCCTACCTCTTCAAACAGTTTATTAAACAATCCTCCTCCTCACCTTTTACTTATTTATAACTAAATAAACCAGCACTTGACCTCTGACTCTACTGACGGCTACGTCCTACACAGAGGAGAGCAGCCTCCGCGACACAGAGGAGAGCAGCCTCCGCGACACAGAGGAGAGCAGCCTCCGTGACACAGAGGAGAGCAGCCTCGGTTGAGTGACTTCTCTTCAAGCCTGACTGGTTAGGGTCATTTAAAAATACATACAATCCACCTGCAGTGAAGCTGCTCAGCTATCCAAGGCCTCCCCAAAAACCTCCTCCTCCATCCCTGCCCAACCCAACAACTACCCTCCTGATGTGCCAACAACCAATAAAAAATACAAATACTGAGAAAAAGAACAAAGGAAAAAACAACAAAACAACAATGTAACAACAAAACACACCAAAGACAATCAAATGAAAACACAAAGGCCAATTGTGTGTGTTTGTGTGCATGTGTGGTACTATTTGTGTGTGTGTGTGCGCGCGTGTGTGAATGTGAGTGCATATGTATGATATGATACGAATTCCAATTTCTTGTGGATAATGTTAGCTAGGTGGCTAATGCTAACGTTAGTTAGGTGGCTAATGTTAGCTAAGCTACGGGTTATAGGTTAACGTTAGGGTTAAGGTTTTGCATTAGGTTAAAGGGTTAGCGGTAAGCTTAGTTAACATGTTAAATAGTAGCACAGTCTCTAAAAAGTAGTTGCAAAGTTGCTAATTAGCTAAAATTGTCTGTGATGAGAAAACGCAAGTTTTGGTTGCTAGATGTTCACTTTATACAACACGACCAACCACCATCCTTTCGTTTTTTACCTTAAGGTAACCTGTCTTATACACTGAGAATACAAAATATTAAAGATACTGTCACGTGTGCTCCCTCTCCGGCATCTAGGTCACCAGGCTGCTCGTTATGGCGCACACCTGTCACCATCATTACGCGCACCTACGCATCGTCAGACTCACCAGGACTCCATCACCTCCCTGATTAATTTCCCTATATATGTCACTCCCTTTGGTTCCTTCCCCAGGTTTTATGGTTTCTGTTAAAGTGTTAAGTTTGTGTGCTGTTCCTGCTATGTTTTATGTTTGCATTTATTAAAACACTCACTCCCTGAACTTGCTTCRCGACTCTCAGCGCGCATCGTTACTGATACCTTCCTAATATTGAGTTCCACCCCCCTCCTCCCCTCTTTTGCCCTCAGAACAGCCTCAATTTGTCGGGGCATGGACTCTACAAGGTGTTGAAAGCATTCCACAGGGATGCTGGCCCATGTTGACTCCAATGCTTCCCACAGTTGTGTCAAGTTGATCACTTGGCTACATAGCTGATGCATGCTTGACTGTCCATTAATTCACGGTACTCCATTCTGTTTATTTGTGTTTTATCTGTCGGCTCTGTGCTTTAAATCAGGATCTGTGTGTAGTTAATCCGACCCTCTCTGCCTAGTCGTCGCCATTTTTACCTGTTGTTGCTGTGTTAGACTAGCACCCTGTTATTGCTGCTGTTATCTTACCTGTTGTTTTAGCTAGCTCTCCCAATCAAGACCTGCAATCACTTTATGCCTTATTGTATGTCTCTCTCAAATATCAATATGCCTTGCATACTGTTGTTCAGGCTATGTTTTCATTATCATTGTTTTGGTTTGCAATGGACCCTGTGTTCACTCTCCGTACCTCTGATACCCCTTTGTCCCCCCCCCACAATGCGGTGACCTCACCATTGAGACCAGCATGTCCAGAGATACAACCTCTCTTATCATCACCCAGTGCCTGGGCTTGCCTCCGCTGTACCGCGCCCCTCCATACCCTGTCTGCACATTATGCCAGAATCTATTCTACCACGCCATAAAAATCTGCTCCTTTTATTCTTTGTCCCCAACGCTCTAGGCGACCAGTTTTGATAGCCTTTAGCCGCACCCTCATCCTACTACTCCTCTGTTCCTCGGGTGATGTGGAGGTAAACCCAGGCCCTGCATGTCCCCAGTCACCCTCATTTGTTGACTTCTGTGATCGAAAAGCCTTGGCCTCATGCATGTCAACATCAGAAGCCTCCTCCCTAAGTTTGCCTTACTCACCGCTTTAGCACACTCTGCCAATCCTGATGTCCTTGCCGTGTCCGAATCCTGGCTTAGGAAGGCCACCAAAATTCTGAGATTTCCATACCCAACTATAACACTTCCGTCAAGATAGAACTGCCAAAGGGGGAGGAGTTGCAATCTACTGCAGAGATAGCCTGCAAAGTTCTGTCATACTTTCCAGGTCTATGCCAAACAGTTCGAACTTCTAATTAAAAAAATTAATCTCTCCAGAAATAAGTCTCTCACTGTTGCCGCCTGCTACCGCCCCCCTCAGCTCCCAGCTGTGCCCTGGACACCATCTGTGAATTGATCGCTCCCCATCTAGCTTCAGAGTTTGTTCTGTTAGGTGACCTAAACTGGGATATGCTTAACACCCGGCAGTCCTACAATCCAAGCTTGATGCCCTCAATCTCACACAAATCATCAAGGAACCACCAGGTACAACCCTAAATCCGTAAACATGGGCACCCTAATAGACATTATCCTGACCAACCTGCCCTCCAAATACACCTCTGCTGTCTTCAATCAAGATCTCAGCGATCACTGCCTCATTGCTGTATCCGCCACGGGTCCGCGGTCAAACGACCACCCTCATCACTGTCAAACGCTCCTAAAACACTTCTGCGAGCAGGCCTTTCTAATCGACCTGGCCCGGGTACCCTGGAAGGATATTGACCTCATCCCGTCAGTTGAGGATGCTGGTCATTCTTTAAATGTTACTTCCTCACCATATTAGACAAGCATGCTCCGTTCAAAAAAATGCAGAAACAAGAACAGATATAGCCCTTGGTTCACTCCAAGCCTGACTGCCCTCGACCACAGCAAAAACATCCTGTGGCGAACTGCAATAGCATCGAAGAGCCCCCGCGATGTGCAACTGTTCAGGGAAGTCAGGAACCAATACACGCAGTCAGTCAGGAAAGCAAAGGCCAGCTTTTTCAAGCAGAAATTCGCATCCTGTAGCTCTAACTCCAAAAAGTTCTGGGATACTGTAAAGTCCATGGAGAACAGAGCACCTCCTCCCAGCTGCCCACTGCACTGAGGCTAGGTAACACGGTCACCACCGATAAATCCGTGATAATCGAAGACTTCAACAAGCATTTCTCAATGGCTGGCCATGCCTTCCTCCTGGCGACTCCAACTTGGCCAACAGCCCCGCCCCCGCTGCTACTCGCCCAAGCTCCCGCTTCTCCTTAACCAAATCCAGATAGCAGATGTTCTGAAGAGCTGGAAAACCTGGACCCATACAAATCAGCTGGGCTTGACATCTGGACCCCTATTTCTGAAACTGTCCGCGCGCCATTGTCGCACCCCTATTACCAGCCTGTTCAACCTCTCCTTCGTATCATCTGAGATCCCAAGGATTGGAAAGCTGCCGCGGTCATCCCTCCTTCAAAGGGGGAGACACCCTGGACCCAAACTGTTACAGACTATATCCATCCTGCCCTGCCTATCTAAGGTCTTCGAAAGCCAAGTCAACAAACAGATCACTGACCATCTCGAATCCCACCGTACCTTCTCCGCTGTGCAATCCGGTTTCCGAGCCGGTCACGGGTGCACCTCAGCCACGCTCAAGGTACTAAACGATATCATACCGCCATCGATAAAAGACATTACTGTGCAGCCGTTCTTCATCGACCTGGCCAAGGCTTTCGACTCTGTCAATCACCATATTCTTATCGGCAGACTCAGTAGCCTCGGTTTTTCTAATGACTGCCTTGCCTGGTTCACCAACTACTTTGCAGACAGAGTTCAGTGTGTCAAATCGGAGGGCATGTTGTCCGCCCTCTGGCAGTCTCTATGGGGGTACCACAGGGTTCAATTCTCGGGCCGACTCTTTTCTCTGTATACATCAATGATGTTGCTCTTGCTGCGGGCGATTCCCTGATCCACCTCTACGCAGACGACACCATTCTATATACTTCCGGCCCTTCCTTGGACACTGTGCTATCTAACCTCCAAACGAGCTTCAATGCCATACACACTCCTTCCGTGGCCTCCAACTGCTCTTAAACGCTAGTAAAACCAAATGCATGCTTTTCAACCGTTCGCTGCCTGCACCCGCACGCCGACTAGCATCACACCCTGGACGGTTCCGACCTAGAATATGTGGACATCTATAAGTACCTAGGTGTCTGGCTAGACTGCAAACTCTCCTTCCAGACTCATATCAAACATCTCCAATCCAAAATCAAATCAAGAATCGGCTTTCTATTCCGCAACAAAGCCTCCTTCACTCACGCGCCAAACTTACCCTAGTAAAACTGACTATCCTACCGATCCTCGACTTCGGCGATGTCATCTACAAAATAGCTTCCAACACTCTACTCAGCAAACTGGATGCAGTTTTATCACAGTGCCATTCGTTTTGTTACTAGCAACCTTATACGACCCACCACTGCGACCTGTTGCCCTAGTCGGCTGGCCCTCGCTACATGTTCGTCGTCAGACCCACTGGCTCCAGGTCATCTACAAGGCTATGCTAGGTAAAGTGCCGCCTTATCTAGTTCACTGGTCACGATGGCTACACCCACCCGCAGCACGCGCTCCAGCAGGTGTATCTCACTGATCATCCCTAAAGCTAAAACCTCATTTGGACGCCTTTCCTTCCGTTCTCTGCTGCCTGCGACTGGAACGAATTGCAAAAATCTCTGAAGTTGGAGACTTTTATCTCCCTCAACAACTTTAAAAATCTGCTATCCGAGCAGCTAACCGATCGCTGCAGCTGTACATAGTCCATCTGTAAACTACCCACCCAATTTACCTACCTCACCCCCCATACTGCTTTTATTTATTTACTTTTCTGCTCTTTTGCACACCAGTATCTCTTCTTGCACATGATCATCTGATGATTTATCACTCCAGTGTTAATCTGCTAAATTGTAATTATTCGATTTATTGCCTACCTCATGCCTTTTGCACACATTGTATATAGATTCTCTTTTTTTCTACCATGTTATTGACTTGTTTATTGTTTACTCCATGTGTACTCTGTGTTGTCTGTTCACACTGCTATGCTTTATCTTGGCCAGGTCGCAGTTGCAAATGAGAACTTGTTCTCAACTAGCCTACCTGGTTAAATAAAGGTGAAATAAAAATAAAAATAATTAAAAAAGTTGGCTGGTGGACTGTTCTTGATAAGCTTGGAAAACTGTTGAGCGTGGGAAAACCCAGCAGCATTGCAGTTCTTGACACAAACCAGTGTGCCTGGCACCTACTACCATATCCTGTTCAAAGGCACTTCAATCTTTTATCTTGCCCATTCACCCTCTGAATGGCACACATACACAATCCATGCCTCAATTGTCTCAAGGCTTAAAATCCTTCTTTAACTGGTCTCCTCACCTCCATTTACACTGATTGAAGTGGATTTAACAAGTGACGTCAATAAGGGATCATAGCTTCACCTAGTCAGCCTGTCATGGTAAAACATGTCCTTAATGTTTTCTACACTCAGTGTATAACCATACCAATTGTAACCAGGCTGTAATTTCATGATGCAGTTATGTAAGAAATGTTTATGATTCATAGCACTTCTTGATCATTTTTAACATCCATTAGTGAGTATAATACCTAATAGCTCATAATGGATATTCTGGGAAGTTATATGCCTACAACACAATAAAAGACAAGTCGACCAGATAGTTTTCAAGTTTTTATTGGGGAAGCTGCAGCAGGGGCATCAGAACCGCTCAGTCCCTGGGTGGAGGGGTTGGTGAGCAGGCCGTCACACGCTGCAGCCACAAGGGTCATCTGGTGTCAGAAGTTAAACAGAGCTCACTGGACCCAATATTGACCTGAGATCAGTGTATATGAAAATGTCCTAACTTCACACAATCTTCACACTGATTTAGTGACTGATGTGAGTGAAAGTTGGAATTACAGCAGGTATCTCAGTTTAGTATTTGGTCCGCTGAGTATGGGCACACTGGACAGAGGCTGGGACAGCAAGGGCATGACAACATAAACGTTTTTCAGTTGGAGGGCTGTTAAAGAATATCTTCTATAGATCAGTAAATAATAAACTTTTTATTTTGCGATATCGTATTAGGATACTTGGGTTCAGAAACCTACACAACACAAATTAAATGGAATGACTTGTCATGTCATAATTTGATCTCAAAACTAGTCATCATTATGGTCATAGTGACATTTTGTATGGGAACGCTTTGACTAAGGTCAGTAAATTTAAGTAAGAGCGTGTTGGGCTATACAAAAAAGTAATCAAAGTTTATTGGTCGCGTACAGATTTGCAGGTGCAGCGAAATGCTTATGTTTCTAGTAATACAATACATACATAATCCAAACTTTTGAAAAAGAAATGAAGACTATCAGAATAATGTATGTGAATGTTGTTTATAGACAGTCCAGATCAGGGAAGTAGAATTTCCCTGATTAAAACGTCCAAAAGTTTTTTTCCGGGTGTAAGTAACAATACTAGAAATGTTCTGAGTAAATAAGGTAAGAAATAACACAAACAAATCTAAATACTGCAAAGTTGTCTGGGAGCGAGGACCAGGGCGACTGCGTCTGTCGACATACAGTTCTGTAAATGCATCCTTTTTCAAGACATGCTTAATAATCATTTATTGGTCCCAGCCAGTTATCCAGTGTGACCTTTAACCTCAGGATCCGCACTTCTGCACGGCTGTCTCTGACGACGGCGCCGGGCCGCCGTTAGCGATACCATCATCAGGTTCAGGGGTCATTATGGCCGCCGGTGGATCAGAACCTGATGTCAACTGCTCCTTCTTAAAACCTGAGGGGACAGGAAATAAAGAGAAGTAGTACACACAAACACACGTTCTATGCATGCAAAGGTTATGCAAAGGCCAAACAAGGTTTAGCAGACCAGCGCCAAGATTTATTTAGTTACCAAAAGATGCAATTAGCCTGCCTAATCGTAGTGACTGATAATGCTTTATAAATCCTAGCCGTACATAGCTGGTTATCAAACAAGAGCTCAAGAAGTATCCAATTGTCAAAACAGTTGCCGTCACGATTGACACAGGGTAAACGTTACAGCCGTCTTTTAAAGACATATGGAGTGACCTTAGAGTGTAATTATAGAAGTTGCTACACAGATCTAACAAATGTTGTCCAACCAGGGTTTAGAGATTAACCTTCTCAGCCTGTGCTTAAAATGTGGAGATGCAATAAGCTAATTGAAATTAGAAGACTTAGCCTGCAAGCCATGGGATAACTCAGTCTCTGATAAGGGAACCTATTACCAGTGACAGCCTGCCCACTGGGCAAAAACTGGTCGAGTCAACATTGTTCCACTTCAATAAAATAATAATAATAATGTGATGACGATGAATCAACGTGAAAAACTGATTGGATTTGCAAAAATGGAATTTAGTATTTTTCACCCAACTTTTAACATAAATCCAATGCCATGGTGAAATGCTTCGTTGATTTCACATTGGTTGACAACAGAAACAGAGGTTGAACCGTCTGTGCTACATATCAGTGTAATGTATTGCCCTATTAAATGTATACATGCAGTAAAGAGGTTAATGAAACGCAGGGCTCTATTCAACGCGGATTGATGAACTACAGATTGCGTGAGAGATGTAAAGGTCATTTCTGAGTTAATGAGCTGACATAGGCAGCGAATTGAAAAGAGCCTGCAGACTGTGGGGGAAAACACAAGGACGTGGTTATTGGTGGCCATTCAAAAACAAAATTGGTTCTAACAAAGTGGATATTCATCAAATCCGTCATGATTTGTGTGTTCTAACAGGCCCACAATGTGGTTATTAAAATCAAATATGGATAGATTTGGCTGTTTATGCTGCCGGGTACTCAGCACTCTACTCGCCCTAATCACTCTGACATCAATGCAAATGTAATCAAAAATCGAATCAAACACTTAATGGGAGCCCATGAGCTCATGTTGCGCAATATTTCTATAGGCTATGCAATTGCACAAGATAGAGTGATGACCTCTATTAAAAAGAGGAGGATCCCATCAGCTTTCTATAGGCTAGGCCTACTATATTAATTTCTCAACTTTCCTAATATTAAGCACACTGCTTCTCTTTACAACAGGAGTCTAGACTACCTGGCTGGCATGAAATGAAAATGAACAATGGGAAAAGCYTCCTCCATTCGCTATTTAAGTGCATAGATGACATGTATTTTTTCCTGCTGCCGTTTCGATACAGGTGCATGATAATGGTCCATTCTAAATCAAAACAAATTTTACACATATATTATTTAGTAAATGTAAAGACAAGATTAAACCAAGAATAGTGTGATGGGTGACAATATTAGCCTATCACTTGTGAATGATATATTATAACTTGTGAATGATGCCCAGCTTAAGGCAAGAAACAGCGCATGCCTTGTTTTTGAGACTTTTTTGAATCATAGTCACACACTTCATGTTGTCCAGCCCATAGGCCTATATGTTTTGATAAGGTTTTTATCACAACTAAAGTGGGCAAATAACTTTAAATGAAGCACATTAATCCGCTTTACAACGGATGTAGAGCCTACCTGGCATAAAATATCCAGCACGTGAGTTTCAAGTTTGGGGAACATAATGTTCAAATGGACCTTTCTAATAAAAGCATTACCTGTATAATCACATTTGCGGTCACTTTTGATAATTGTGTTTTCTGCTAATGGAACATTCCCGCTTATAGCCTACTGCCATGAGCGCATTGCTGCGCTGCTAATGTGAAGAAATATCCTAATAGTTTATCAACGTTTTAAGCTAAATGTTCTGATCTGTTGCGTCAGGCTCATTGCTTAAAACAGGTTTTTTGATGCTAGTAGTTGTATTAATTTAGGATCTATCGTGTCCCACACCTGTCCCAGACTATGTTTGGAATATTTATTTCTCGCACAGAATAGGTCAACTTTTGTACTACGGGGGATAGTAGATTGACATAGGCTGGTGCTTTTGCTGTMRGTTAGGCCTACTCATCTTGTTGGCTGTCYAAATGTAAATGTGGACAGTTCTTCCAATATCTTCAATATGCACCTCGGAATTGGATAAGGAAGCGCGCAGTTGCGTCCACAATGTGTCGGTCTTGTAGCCTGTGAGAAAGACCAGATCACATGACAAAGAGTCATGTGAGTGAGAGGTGCTTCAGCACGCAGCCGGGAGGAGGGAATGATAACTATTATATTCAGCCCAAGGGTCCAACGGCCCTTGGGAATGGATGTTTTTAGGGGGCATTACGGCCACACAAAGGGGATGTAGCCGGGAAATTGCTTGTCAAATTGTGAATYAGAGACTGATGAAGTGTGTGAAGCCGGCACAAAAATAATAATAACGTATTACATCTTTCATTGTAAATACAATAAATGTGTAAATACAATAATTTAAAAAATATATATTTAACTCGCTCCAAAATAACTTCAGAGTCACACTCATAAAAAAAGTGTATAATAGTTTCCCCTTCTTATCACAGAAAAGGCAGAAGTCGAAATTCATGGATTTAGAGGACAACAAGTTACTGCAAGGGTATACTTTGTGCAAGATTTTAAAGTGAATTTCTTTTACTTTATTTGATATACAAAATGTGTGAGGGAGCAATCAAGCTTTCTTCCATTCAATTTCAGTAACATATGCATTCCAGAAGAATTTCCCTCAAGGAGAGATCTTGTTCTTGGAGTTAAATATCTTAAGAATGTATTATTACATTTGTTGTCCAGCAGGGGGAAACCTTCTAACAGAAGTTGTGCATCTATCTTGACATGTTCTCCAAAACACAAATGACATTTAATTAATTAAGTACTGAAGGTATTGCTTTGCATATAGAATCAAATGATTTATAATGTATTGGGAAGTTCTATTTTTCTAAGAACTTTCTATAAGAGAGTATATTTCCTTCTTTAACAAATAAATCAATTCATTCTTATTTCTATGGTTGTAAGGTAGTTAGCCCTATGGCATTGTTCGGTAATGCCAGTATACTTAACAATAGTAATGTTAGGTGGCGCCATTGTTCTAACTATGCCATAGAGGTAGTTAGCTCTGTGGCATTGTTTGGTAATTCRAGTGTTCTTAAAGCTGCAATATTCAACTTTTTGGGTGACCAAATTCACATATAAATGTGAGTTATAGATCTGTCATTCACARAGTAGTAATTCAATATTAAACTGATTATGGCAGTAGGCAAATTATGCAATAGTCATGTAAACACCTTACTCTATCTTAAAATCGAAGAAGACATACAGATGAAGTCGGAAGTTTAAATAAARGAGTTTTAATGACTCCAACCTAAGTGTTTCAACCACTCAACAAATMTCTTGTTAACAAACTATAGTTTTGGCAAGTCGGTTACGATATCTACTTTGTGCATGACACAAGTKATTTTTCCAACAATTGTTTACAGATAGTTGACTGTGCCTTTAAACAGCTTGGAAAATTACAGAAAATTATGTCATGGCTTTAGAAGATTCTGATAGGCTAATTGACATCATTTGAGTCAATTGGAGGTGTACCTGTGGACGTATTTCAAGGCCTACCTTCAAACTCAGTGCCTTTTTGCTTGACATCATTGGAAAATCAAAAGAAATCAGCCAAGACCTCAGAAAAAATATTGTAGACCTGAACAAGTCTGGAAAATGTTTCCAAGGATGAACCAAACGCCTGAAGGTACCACGTTCATCTGTACGAACAATAGTATGCAAGTATAAACACCATGGGACCACGCAGCCATCATTCCTGCTCAAGGAGACGCCTTCTGTCTCCTAGAGATGAACATACTTTGGTGCGAAAAGTGCAAATCAATCCCAGAACAACAGCAAAGGACCTTGTGAAGATACTGGAGGAAACATGTACAAAAGTATCTATATCCACAGTAAAACGAGTCATATAATCGACATAACCTGAAAGGCCCTTCAGCAAGGAAGAAGCCACTGCTCCAAAACCGTCATAAAAAAGCCAGACTACGGTTTGCAACTGCACATGGGGACAAAGATRGTACTTTTTGGAGAAATGTCCTCTGGTCTGATGAAACAAAAATAGAATTGTTCGGTCACAATGACCATCGTATGTTTGGAGGAAAAAGGGGGAGGCTTGCAAGGCGAAGAACACCATCCCAACCGTGAAGAACGGGGTGGCCGCATCATGTTGTGGGGGTGCTTTGCTGCAGGAGGGACTGGTGCACTTCACAAAATAGATGGCATCATGAGGAATGAAAATTCTATGGATATATTGAAGCAACATCTRAAGACATCAGTCAGGAAGTTAAAGCTTGGTCGCAAATGGGTCTTCCAAATGGACAATGACCCCAAGCTTACTTCCAAAGTTGTGGCAAAATGGCTTAAGGACAACAAAGTCAAGGTATTGGAGTGGCCATCACAAAGCCCTGACCTCAATCCTATAGAAAATTTGTGGGCTGAACTGAAAAAGCGTGTGCGAGCAAGGAGGCCTACAAACCTGACTCAGTTACACCAGCTCTGTCAGGAGGAATGGGCCAAAATTCACCCAACTTATTGTGGGAAGCTTATGGAAGGCTACCTGAAAACACTTGACCCAAGTTAAACAAATTAAAGGCAATGCTACCAAATACTAATTGAGTGTATGTAAACTTCTGACCCACTGAGAATGTGATGAAAGAAAAGCTGAAATAAATCATTTTCTCTACTATTATTCTGACATTTCACATTCTTAAAATATAGTGGTGATCCTAACTGACTTAAGACAGGGAATTTTTTCTAGGATTAAATGTCAGGAATTGTGAAAAATTGAGTTTAAATGTATTTTGCTAAGGTGTATGTAAACTTCTGACTTCAACTGTACACCTGGTTTTCTGAACAATCTAAACACCTTAATCGGCGCTCCGAACTCAGAATCAAATATGCTTCCCAAAAATAGCATGGTCACTGTGGTAGAATAGTAGTTTATTTTGACTGGCGATTTTCTGCATTCATCAGGGTGCCACCAGATTTCAGATGTGTCCATGTAAACAGGTTAATTTGGGGAATTCTTTCTTTTTTGCAAAGCATGTAAACTTTAATCGAACTATGATATTAATCTGACTAGCCACAATAACCAGATTGTGTGCATGTAACCGTAGTCATTGAAAGCAAGTATAAGGGGTAGATCTGTATTAAATGTGTCACTCAGTCTGACACGGAGTTTATAATAAACACYTTTCCTAATTCAGAGTGATATGACATATATGAAATTATATGAAATATGAAGTGATATGATATATAATAAAAAAATCCATGCGTTATTTGTATACTTCCTGTTCTTAAGTTCTGTTTTTGCATCTTCCTTTCGGTTTTGTACACCAGCTGAAAATACATATTTTTGGTTATGGAAAATATATTTCACGGTGGTTTAGAATGGTATAATGATTCTCTAAACTATAATTTTTGTTTTATCACAAACTGAATTTAGGCGAACAATTAGAATTTTAGCAACCAGGAAAAGGTGGAGCGATTTTTAGACAGCGCATCTTTGGGTGCGTTCGTAAATTCACTCTAGCCATCTACTCCGATTGTAGAGCACTCTCATCTGTGTCCCAGAGCGCAAAATAACTAATGAATTTACGAACACGCAACACCCATTGAATATGACCGGTGTCAAACGTTGGCAAAAAAAAGTTTGAAAATTGTTGCAAGCAGCACAGCTAGTCACTATCGCTCTAGATAACATAACAGCCTAACCAGCTCTGTCATGGTGAGTGAAATGGTCAGTGAGGTGTTCTGACATTTGTGTCCGGAAGTAGCTGACAAACTAGCCAACTTTAGCCAGTTAACGTGGGTGCTTGACTGCCGTTGCCAGGTCAGAATGCTCGGATGAACGCTTCTCGACCAGCGCGTACAGTGAGCGCTCTGAACGCTCGGAGAATGAAACGCTCTGAATTTACCAACTGACAATCTAACAACGCTCTGAATTTACGAACAACCCAAAGTGCACTCAGACACACTGGAGGCAATTTACGAACGCACCCTTTACTACGGCATTGTTAGGTAACGCAGGTGTTCTTACGTGGCATTGTAAATAAGTTGGTAACAATCAGCATTGTTGCATATCTATGGCATTACTGTTCTTACCAATAACACCACATGGTGTGAAGATGGGCTTCTCCTCTTGCTCTCCCTCAGCAATGTGGGCCCGAATCTTCCTCACCGTCCAGATGCTGGCTGAAAGATGGAGAGAATGAGACAGATAATACATCCCTGCAGGTTATTAGCAAAACATTATTGAAATGACAGCTCACAAGATATCATTGGCATAGCTGTGTATAGCCTAAGTAACATTACTTAATATATGTTACTTTGTAACAACTAGAATGAAGAGATCGGCCCGCACCTTTGATCAGCAGTCAGACCATGGCGCGAGAGTCTGTTCTTCTTTCTCCTCAGAAAAGGGATGTTTTTGTCGCCAGATAGAGGAATGTTTTGCTGCTTGATCGATGTCTTTTAGTAGTACAGTCGATCTGCTGTTACCAAACCAGTTACACAAAAGCACACCCAGTTACGTATTGCGGATAACCTTAGAGGTGGAGTTTCAGGAACTCGTCTCTCTATTGGAGCAGATAGCTACACGGCTTCACTGATTGGCTACTTCTATATAGCGCAATAGTTACGTCTGACCTAGTCTCGTGATCTGCTTATGTATTGGATTGGTCTCGTGATCTGCTTATGTATTGGATACGTGAATTGAGGAGTATTTTTGGTGGTGGTAAACATGTCATATCACTCTGAATTAGAAAACGTGTTTATTATAAACTCGGTGTCAGACTGAGTGACACATTTACTAAAACTAACTGTGGGACAATTTGTCCAAGGTCATTTGTGCCAATGTATCACTGGTTTCTGTAGACTATAGTGGTTTAATAAACATGTTAATTCAATTTGCTGATTGAAGTACACAAACTTATGATTTTAAATCATTTATTGCCCATATTGTACATAATATTTTCATTTCATATCGTCACACAACTGCAAAATTCATGCAACATGCCAGTGAATATTACAGACCTTCTCACCATACCAATACAGCAGTTTATTCAAGATATTTGCATTTCTAACTTCAGTATATACACATTTCACTTTAACTTAAGTTTCATATCTCAAAAAATACAATCATTTACATCACACACACCATATAATTCTCAGTCTTTCAGGGCATTACAATAATATTTTTTCTTTTTACAAAAAAATAAAACAGGACATTTTCAATCACCAAGGAAGTAGGACAACTACTGTGGACACTCAAAATAAATGTGAAGTGTGGGATAGAAGGTACAGGACTAGGCTTCAGACACAGCTCTACAGTGTTACAATTCTATATAGTCAACCTTTGCAGTACTTTCTCAAAAGGAGCTAACCAGTGACATTATAGTGAACTGCAACTCACATACATGTCATACATATTGGATTAAACTATTACCTCCACCTGAACAACTGCTATTCTGATTTCTACTCCTCAGTCCACAATCAACCCCTATCACCATGTGTAGATCTGAGAGTTTGGATAGTATACACTATTTGGTTTATACTTAGTTCGACCATGGCTTATATACCAAGCTGGGTGGAATTATTTTCACCATGTTGCTTATACCTATCCAACTCTCTCAGATCTAAACAAGTACCTAGAGAGTAGGGGCTAAGACTCCAAGGCTCCACATCTTTATTTTTCACACAAAACAAGAAAAACAATAAACTTCCACTAGGAGAGGGCTAATTGGAGGGCTGGAGTGTTGCTGGGCAGACTTCAGTCCAACCTGATCTTCTGATTGGTCATCCTGTAGATGATGCTGTCATATCCTGGGTCCATGTTCCACAGATTGTATGAGATGACAATGACAGCCAAGGCAAGGATGATCATCAGCCATAGCACGATGTTGAAGATCACTGCATAATTAAAGTTATATTTATAGGCCAGGTTATAGGGACTGCCAGGGTTACTCTGTGGGATGAGGAGGGAAAGGAGGAAAGAGAGGATTTCAGTAGTTGCAAATCTCATCTATGAAGTATAGAATTCCAGACACATCTAAAAATGCTCATGGTTTGATACATAAATATATACAGCAGAGGAGGCTGTTGGGAGGAGCTATAGGAGGACGAGTTCATTGTAATGGCTGGAATGGAATAATTAGAACGCTATCAAAAACATAGAATACACATTTGACTCCGTTCCATTTATTCCATTCCAGCCATTACAATGAGACATCCTCCTATAGCTCCTCCCACCAGCCTCCACTGATACAGAGATAAGTACATAAAACATAAAAACACAAGATCGGGGCAGATGAAGCTAATATAAACAAACATACAATCTGTTTGGACTCCAGGATGGAGCGGGACTTCCTGGTCAATGGTGCCTCAAAGCTCTTCACCGTGACAACCTCGACCACCGCACTGTCACCATAGAGACCAAACATGTCCTCACCAAACTACAGCACAGGAGAGAGAGAGCAAAAGAGAGCGAGAGATGACAAACAGGTGGTCACGTATATCGATAAAAACSCAGACACACTACTCGTGCCACTGCCACTAACCATTTTATTTGATATATAGATGCCCCCAGGAAGACCCCCCCCCGCAAACTCTGCCACCGCTGCTGAAAGAAATCCTATGGGAAATACTGTGCTTACCTTCTGTAGGACGTTGGCCAGGATGGCGGTGGCGTCTCGATACTGAGGGGAGTCCTGTCCGTAGCGACGGCCCAGCTCCTCCAGGCCAGACAGCTCCAGGGAGTACAGGTCAGGGGAGTGGTCCTGGGCCAGGTGCCGGTGTCTCCGCAGCTACATGAGGGTGAGGGGGTTAGCCACAACAGACGACCAGCGTTGAAATGATCCAATTCCCCTATGCCCAACAAACAACATATTCAGTCTTACCAGGGCAGTGATGTCATGCAGAACCTGGACCTCAGACAGGAAGAGCAGATCAGCCTATAAGAAGAGAGGAAGAAGGTCAGAGTTCAGAGATCAACCAACCCTTATTCACTTTAACTGAGGGACGCAGATAGAACCAGCAGTAGTTATGCATGTTACCTCAGCGTTGCGGTTGAGGGAGTTAAGTGGCAGGGAGGCCAGCACGGAGCCATCCTGGGAGAGACGAGAACGGATCTGCTGCAGGGTCACAGGCAGGTCCTCAAACACCGCGTTGGCCTTCCCCAGCATGTACAGCCTCTGTAGACACACGTAGACACACACACAATAATGGATGATGGATGGCTGACGTTTTACGGGCTCCTAACCAACAAATACATTTTTATTTGATAACATTACTATCCCCCTGCACATACAAACCCTCTGTATAAAGAAACCTTTACACATATGCTGGTCAATACAATACCTCCTCACTAGGGGCCAGCTGGAGGACCACAGGAGTGTCCTCAGCAAAGAGAGAATGAACCGTCTCAGCCACACTGTCTAGGGTGAAGGGTACCGGCTGGAGGAGAGAGGGAACAAGGGAAGAGTTATGAATAACAGAGCCTTGGTGAAGAATCTCATTCAAATTAGAACATTGCTGCTGCTCAACCATCACCCCTGATGGGGAGCCTGGCCTCACTCACGTTCTCCAAGGGGTAGGAGGCCACATTCTGGGGCAGGGCCAGGCTGTCCACCCCCCTCACCACCACCAGCACGTTGGCCCTGGGACGCTGGAACAACTGACCTGCCCGGAGGCCAGGCCAGGAGAGATCCTACAAACACAGATGTTAGAGTATCGTGTAAAATACCAGAGGCTTGCGCACCTGTTCAAACATAGGATATGCGCCTGTGTGGGTCTTCACGGGTCCAAGTGGACCCGATATACCTGAGACCCAACACCAAAATTCTAACTTGTCCCTCGGGTCCGGGTCAGGTCCTGTTTGATTGTCATCGGGTCAATGTAACTACATCTGATAGACCAGAGTGGACCTGCATAGCCTATAGCATATTTATTTTATGCGAATAAGGTTAATTTATTGACTTATAGAAGGCCTGGTCAATATAATATAAAGACCTATTTGTTAAGCAGAAGAGCAACTTGGCTGATAAACATGATGTTGGGGACCAATCGGGTGTGGTCGATACTGTTAGGGTATGGGTTAGGTCAAGTTGTCCTCCGGTCTGATTGTTCTAGGGTCTGTTTGAGTCTCCATTGTATTTTTTTCAATGATCAGGTCAGGTCTGATTGTCCTCAGGTCCTGGTCCAAATTGTTGGACCCTAAAGTGTGTGTGTACCTCCTGGACAGAGAAACCCATAGTCAGAGCCACCATATCTGGAATCTTCTCCCCAGAGATTGGCCAGTCTCCCTTTTGGAAGGACACGTACCCAGGGGCCTGCAATATGGTGAGGCTGTCCCCCTGAACACCTGAGGGAAAACAGAAGGAATTGGTTTGGTTCAAATAATATTGTCTATAAACAACTTCTAGTTATCAAAGCTAGCTACTGTTTGGAGTTCAATACGGTGTAGGTGGAGGGGACACCAGGGCCACATACCTAGGTCTACATCATATGACTTTGGAGGTTCATCTAGATGGCTTCTGACATTAATCCATGCTTTTGTTACTTCTAGGTTAGACTACTGCAATGCTCTACTTTCCGGCTACCCGGATAAAGCACTAAATAAACTTCAGTTAGTGCTAAATACGGCTGCTAGAATCCTGACTAGAACCCAAAAATTTGATCATATTATTCCAGTGCTAGCCTCCCTACACTGGCTTCCTGTTAAGGCAAGGGCTGATTTCAAGGTTTTACTGCTAACCTACAAAGCATTACATGGGATTGCTCCTACCTATATTTCCGATTTGGTCCTGCCGTACATACCTACACGTACGCTACGGGCACAAGACGCAGGCCTCCTAATTGTCCCTAGAATTTCTACGCAAACAGCTGGAGTCAGGGCTTTCTCCTATAGAGCTCCATTTTATGGAATGGTCTGCCTACCCATGTGAGAGACGCAGACTCGGTCTCAACCTTTAAGTCTTTACTGAAGACTCATCTCTTCAGTGGGTCCTTTTTTTCAATGATCAGGTCAGGTCTGATTGTCCTCAGGTCCTCAGGATTGAGTGTAGTCTGGCCCAGGAGTGTGAAGGTGAACGGAAAGGCTCTGGAGCAACGAACCGCCCTTGCTGTCTCTGCCTGGCCGGTTCCCCTCTCTCCACTGGGATTCTCTGCCTCTAACCCTATTACAGGGGTGAGTCACTGGCTTACTGGTGCACTTTCATGCCGTCCCTAGGAGGGGTGCGTCACTTGAGTGGGTTGAGTCACTGACGTGATCTTCCTGTCTGGGTTGGCGCGCCCCTTTGGGTTGTGCCGTGGCGGAGATCTTTGTGGGCTATACTCGGCCTTGTCTCAGGATGGTAAGTTGGTGTTTGAAGGTATCCCTCTAGTGGTGTGGGGGCTGTGCTTTGGCAAAATGGGTGGGGTTATATCCTTCCTGTTTGGCCCTGTCCGGGGGTATCGGATTGGGCCACAGTGTCTCCTGACCCCTCCTGTCTCAGCCTCCAGTATTTATGCTGCAGTAATTTAGTGGTCGGGGGGCTAGGGTCAGTTTGTTATATCTGGAGTATTTCTCCTGTCTTATCCGGTGTCCTGTGTGAATTTAAGTATGCTCTCTCTATAATTCTCTCTTTCTTTCTCTCGGAGGACCTGAGCCCTAGGACCATGCCTCAGGACTACCTGGCATGATGACTCCTTGCTGTCCCCAGTCCACCTGGCCGTGCTGCTGCTCCAGTTTCAACTGTTCTGCCTGCGGCTATGGAACAGTGACCTGTTCACCGGACGTGCTACCTGACCCAGACCTGCTGTTTTCAACTCTCTAGAGACAGCAGGAGCGGTAGAGATACTCTTAATGATCGGCTATGAAAAGCCAACTGACATTTACTCCTGAGGTGCTGACTTGCTGCACCTTCGACAACTACTGTGATTATTATTATTTGACCATGCTGGTCATTTATGAACATTTGAACATCTTGGCCATGTTCTGTTATAATCTCCACCCGGCACAGCCAGAAGAGGACTGGCCACCCCTCATAGCCCTGGTTCCTCTCTAGGTTTCTTCCTAGGTTTTGGCCTTTCTACAGAGTTTTTCCTAGCCACCGTGCTTCTACACCTGCATTGCTTGCTGTTTGGGGTTTTAGGCTAGATTACAGCATTTTGAGATATCAGCTGATGTAAGAAGGGCTATATAAATACATTTGATTTTGTGTTGCCATTTGCTCCCACTTGACTGTTAATTACAAACTGTGAAAGACACCCATTTCATGATTGGGAATGCCAGGCTACAGTAGCTAGTTCGTTAGCCAGAGTCTCGTGACTGGGAAAGCAGAAGGATTTTTGAGGAAGTTAAGCGAATATGGTGTGTATTCATTAGTTGGATGCCAATGCAAAACGTTTTGTCAGTTGCAAACGTTTTGCAATGGTGACTCTAGGAACCAAACGGAAGCAAATAGGACGAAACGTGGAGGGACCTACCTGAATTTATCCAATAGAAACTCTCGTTAACGTTCAAAACGTCTTCCGTTTGGAGTAAACGATTTGCAATAGACCAAACGTTTAGCAACGGAATCCGACTAATGAATGCTGTATGTCACATGATACAGCTGGCTAGCTGAGTCGCTCCCCTGTGAGTGTGGTTAGCAAGACAGCTTACAATGAACCATAGCCATATTGCTAGATACTGTTGTGCATAACAACAAAAGGGGTAAAACTGCGGGAAATGGCGCATCATGTTAGCTCATGTGTGTCGTTCCAGTTCGCTGGTGGTTGCTGCCTGGCGGTCAGGCTGTCAAGTTAGCTTACTAGCAAGCTAGGGAAATTAGGCCAACTAAAAAGCAGTATTTAATCGTTATAACATATTTATAAGGGAAAGACACGGCTTGCCACAAATTGCCAATAATATTTATATCAACACGATTGGAAGTGTTCTTTAAAGTCATTTCTTTAGCGTTAACGTTAGCTAGCTAAAACTGTTAGTGCCTCTTAGCTAACGTTATGTTACCGTTTTCATTAATGCAAAGGACTCGTTAACATTACAGTATCTGCATGAGATCCTTTCCAGAAAACGATCTAGATCAGTAGATAAATAATCAGATATAAGATTTCCATTTTTTACCTGCCGTAAAAGCCGAGCAGAAGATAAACGCTACGCTGAATAAAGTCTCCATCCTTCGGCGATTTTCCAGCAACATAATTCCCCTTGCTCTAACGTAGATCAGATGACTCGCTTGTCACGAATATCTTCTTCGTGTGGCTTTCCGGAAGAATAGACGCTGTGTTGTGTTTTGCTGCCTGTCGCAGGTCAGAGTGCGGATTGCACATTTTGGTCACAAACAACAAGAAAAAGGGGAATGGGAAAGTCTTAAGTTGCACCACCATCTAACCCTGCACATATACACAACCCACTCCTTTCGCCCAAAAAGGTCCTACACCATCGTCCTATAGCCCTTCAGCACGTAAATCTCTCACCCCCAAATATTTCCCTGCTGCTGCAACTACCACGTATATCTTCTGTGATTTTCGCACCAACGGCACAGTGCATTTGATCACCATGGCTATAAATGCAAGAAATCAGTGGTCTAAGGCACTGCATCTCAGTGCTAGAGGCGTCACTACAGACACCCTGGTTCAAATCCAGGCTGAATCACAACCGGCCGTGATTGGGAGTCCCATAGGATGGCGCACAATTGTACCAGTGTCGTCCAGGTTTGGCTGGTGTAGGCCATCATTGTAAATAAGAATTTGTTCTTAACTGACTTACCTAGTTAAATAAAGATGAAATAAATAAATAAAATACTATAACTCATCCTCTTTGGACCTCTCTTTTCAGGCCTACTCACTGGGGGACTCACAGTCGAATCACTCACCCTTGGGCTATCCTATAGTCTCTTCATTGCCTCAGCATAGGAACATTTATGCCCAACTCTAACAATCTCAACCTGTCGATCTCTCACCCGTGCATGTTGACACACAGTGCTTTCTCTATCCCAACTGTACACTCCCTCTGACTATGCCCTCCTTCAACTTTCTCACATCTTGGGATCTCCCTTCTACACACTGCTGCAACATTTCCGAATCCTTGGCACCTAAAGCACTGTAGCGGGTTCGGAAACATAGACCCTCATAGAATAGCAAATATAATCTATAATCTATCAGGTAGAAACTCTGTGTCAAAGCTCAACAATACAGACGGTATTCTCTGTCTTGCCATTACCACCGGGTCTACGTCTCACCAAACTGCAGTTGTCAGAAACACCAGGAATATTATTTTTCATTTGATCCACCTCGACACTGAACGCTACCCCACTGATCACCCCTTTGAGTGGCGCACTGTTCCGGGGAGCAAAGCACGCCACAGGTTGAACCTGGAGCCGTGTGAAGCACCGCTTCTTCTGGGCAGACAATGTACAAAAAATCAAATCAATTCCACTTCTCTAAACTTTCACAGATGTAACCATTCCTAGTTTTTCCTTTACCCACCTTGACAAAACGTATGGGTCGGCCAAAAAGCAGGAATCCACTCTTTCAAAAAATCTTCGGTAGCAAAGAAGACCTAAAAATAAGATTACTTGGTTTTGTATTCAGGAGACGAAGGTATGTACTCAGGAGTTGAAGGTCTGAATTTAGCACCATTCTTACACTTTTGCATCATTGTACCTATTGTCACGAAGATGGTAGGAATGCATTATGGGCATGAATTGGTCTTTCAGAAAGCCAGAAACATTGATTGATTTCTGCAAAAAAATATATTGTATTGCTATTGAAATATGTAGTTAATTGTTTCCATCCTTTGACATGTTCAGCTAAGGGAAATCAATACCGGAAGTAGGGACTTTTCAATAAACTGTTGAACAAAACATCATCGTTCATGTCCTCTTCACCTGTAATATCAAGTACATCCACTGGGTGGGGGTATATGATCATACATTAACCAACCAGGGTCCATTTAGGGCTTACTCGGACAACGCAATTAAAAGGATTTGTGAATGTTAAGGGAAAATTGTGGATGTCAATAAATGTTTATTTAATTTTAAGGTCAGCTTCAGGGATGGATTGGTCCTCTGGCAACTCTGGAAAATGCCAGATGGGCTAGACCATTTTTTGTTGGATGGGCTGGTCAGAATTGACACAGAAAAAATATAGATTTTTAATAAAAAATAAAATTATGAAAAAGGTGACCAATGGGCCTGTAAATATTTAATTAGTAAGATGTTTGTGCAATTTCTCTGTTATACTAATCTATAATGAGCCTTTGGCTGATCAGTGGGCAACAGTCGGCCCCCCTATCAAGATTGGCCAGCCTGGTTTTCTGATAGGCTGAGCTGATAGGCTGAGCTGAGGTTACTCAAACTCACATTCAACGTCAAAAGAGGCATCAGCAAAGAGACCTGCTCCGACTCTGTCATCAGTTAGATCATGGATTGTAAAAAACAGAAAGTGTGCCTATTAACGTAGAAAGAGCACATTCTACATTGTAACCTCACTCAAAACGTCCTATTTTTGGGCGGCTAAAGCCATGATTTGGTCAAAAAGTGAAGTGCATTATTCTTATGATTCCTGTAATGAAAGTATCTGCCCCTGCGCCCCAAGCGAGGGCACAACATTTCAAAATGCAGTTGTGGGAAAAACACAATTTTGGAAGATTTGTCCCCTTGTCCCTGTCAAAGAGAACAGGGTCTCAGCTTTCTGAAGGTATCATTTGAATTTCTCAATATCCAGCTCAATAGCTACTATTTTACAACCAAGATATTTGATATGGCTTTGAGATATGGAGCAGCATGCGTGAAATGTGCAATGGCCATTGCGAGGATTAGACTATAYGTCTCGTGGTAGTAGCCTACAACTGCAAAGTTTTTAAAGGATATTACATTTACTGTTGGATGAATACATCCACTGCTACTAGCAGCGGGTATTATATTTAGAGTTAGCGATCTAGTTAATGTGTTTTGACATGGACCACCAACACCAGGTAAAGAGGGCGCAACAGTTCCTCTACTTCCTAAAACGGCTGAAGAAATTCGGCATGCCACCCAAGGTCCTCTCTTGAATTACTACCACTGCACCATCGAGATTGTCTTGACCGGTTGCATCCCGGCCTGGTAGTGAGTTGCTCCATCCACGACCGGAAGCTGGTGGTGAAGACAGCCCAATCCATCACTGGGGACGTGTTCCCACCTTCCAGGACATCTACTTGAAATGGTGCCTGAGGAAGTTACGCAGCATCAAAGGACCCCACACATCCCAGCCATGAGATGTTCTCTCCCGTACTGTCGGGCAGACAGTATCAGAGCATGAGGTCTGATACCAACAGGCTCAGAGACAGTTTATATTTTTATTTTTATTTAACCTTAATTTAACTAGGCAAGTCAGTTAAGAACACATTCTTATTTACAATGACGGCATACTAGAAGGCAAAAGTCCTCCTGCGAGGCTGGGATTAAAAATATAAATAAATTAAATAAAAATATAGGACAAAACACGCATCACGACAAGAGAGACAACACAACACTACATAAAGAGAAACCTAAGACAACAACATAGCATGGCAGCAACACATGACAACACAGCATGGTAGCAATACAACATGACAACACATGGTAGCAACACAACATGGCAACACAACATGGTAGCAGCACAAAACAGGGTACAGACATTATTGGGCACAGACAACAGCACAAACGGCAAGAAGGTAGAGACAACAATACATCCCGCAAAGCAGCCACAACTGTCAGTAAGTGTCCATGAATGATTCTTTGAATGAAGATATTGAGATAAAACTGTCAAGTTTGAGTGTTTGTTGCGGCTCGTTCCAGTCGCTAGCTGCAGCGAACAGCACACATGCGGTCACTCACACATATCACAACTGCTGATACCAGAATCGTATTTACTATTGCTAATACTGCACAATTTAAACACTTGCCCCCCAATCCCCCCCTTCCCTGATATTCTACTGAGCCATTTACTTTATGTTCGTATTCTTATCTTTTCTTAATTTCTTATTGTTGTTGCATTGTTGAGAAGGAAGCTGCAGGTAAGTGTTTAGTTGGATGGTGCATACCATGTGCATCCTGTACATACGACTAATAAAACATAAACTTCCCCAAATTAATTAGCCTATGATATTAGTTAGTGCACAAAAATATACATGTAATTAATCTCTATTGAACAACAAGATCAGGATATTCTGGAGTCCTATTTTGACAGTAAAATAGCAACTATCAACTAATTGTCAACCCAAACTTCATGACAATCACTGGATTAGGTTGCCCATCAAAATATCTTGAATCATCCATTCCTGCTTGGACGTGTTAGATGAAACAACTTATTTCTTGAATAGCTCAGTATTTATGATACTTCTTAATAAAACACTATGAATTACTTTATCAGATGATTACTCATCGACCAAATCAAGGGCTGGTGCCACCCACTTTAAAAGTTAGTGGCACCAGTAACACCAGGGGAAAAGTCCGGTAACAGTAATTAATACTTAGGGTAGGTGTTGATTCAGGGGAACACATATGACAGGCACTAATTTGCCATATAGCCAAAGTTGTTAGCTTGGTTTTAATAACATAAGGCTTAACACAGACTGGGTGAGTGGGTTGACAAGATGGTGTGCATGCAGTGAAGTGGGCTGGTGTGGATATAATTACAGGGCAGAATCCTTGTCCCAGTCTGCCCCTGGTCAGCTTTATCACATTAGATGTCAAATAATTTACTTTCTTTGCATATCTGACACCACCACAAGAGCAGTAAATCAAATCAAAACAAATCAAGTCAAATTTTATTGGTCACATACACATGGCCACATCTGCACTCCTCATGCCTCCTTGCAGCATGCCTAAGGCACGTTCACGTGGATGAGCAGGGACCCTGGGCATCTTTCTTTTGGTGTTTTTCAGAGTCCATAGAAAGGCCTCTTTAGTGTCCTAAGTTTTCATAACTGTGACCTTAATTGCCTACCGTCTGTAAGCTGTTAGTGTCTTAACAACCGTTCCACATGTGCATGTTCATTTATTGTTTATGGTTCATTGAACAAGCATGGGAGGAAACAGTATTTAAACCCTTTACAATGAAGATCTGTGAAGTTATTTGGATTTTTAAGAAATACCTTTGAAAGACAGGGTCCTGAAAAAGGGACGTTTCTTTTTTTGCTGAGTTTATATGGATGAGCAATGCGGCATAGGCAAGATGCAGTAGATGGCATAGAATACAGTATATACATATGAGCTGAGTAATGTAGGATGTGTAAACATTATTAAAGTGGCTTTATTTAATGCCCTTGAGATAGAAGCTGTTTTTCAGTCTCTTGGTCCCAGCTTTGATGTACCTGTACTGACCTCGCCTTCTGGATGATAGCGGGGTGAACAGGCAGTGGCTCGGGTGGTTGTTGTCCTTGATGATCTTTTTGGCCTTCCTGTGACATCGGGTGGTTTAGGTGTCCTGGAGGGCAGGTAGTTTACCCCTGGTGATGCGTTGTGCAGACTGCACTACCCTCTGGAGAACCTTGCGGTTGAGGGAGGTGCAGTTGCCGTACCAGGTGGTGATACAGCCCGACAGGATGCTCTCAATTGTGCATCTGTAAGAGTTTGTGAATGCTTTAGATGACAAGCCAAAAGGGTCAGCGGGGTGGAGATGTTGTTACCTACCCTCACCACCTGGGGGCGGCCCGTCAGGAAGTCCAGGACCCAGTTGCACAGGGCGGGGTTGAGACCCACGGTCTCGAGCTTAATGACGAGTTTGGAGGGTACTATGGTGTTAAATGCTGAGCTGTCGTCGATGAACAGCATTCTTACATAGGTATTCCTCTTGTCCAGATGGGAAAGGGCAGTGTGCAGGGTGATGGTGATTGCATCATCAGTGGACCTATTGGGGTGGTAAGCAAATTGGAGTGGGTCTAGTGTATCAGGTAGGGTGGAGGTAATATGAACCTCGACTAGTCTCTCAAAGCCGTTCATGATGACAGAAGTGAGTGCAATGGGGCGATAGTCATTTAGTTCAGTTACCTTAGCTTTCTTGGGAACAGGAACAATGGTGGCCATCTTGAAGCATGTGGGGACTGATTGAATGGGATAGGGATTGATTGAATATGTCCATAAACACACCAGCCAGGTCATCCTGCGCATGCTCTGAGGACACGGCTAGGGATGTCGTCTGGGCCGACAGCCTTGCGAGGGTTAACACGTTTTTACTCATATTGGCCACGGAGAAAGAGAGCCCACAGTCTTTGGTAGCGGGCCGTGTCAGTGGCACTGTACTGTCCTCAAAGCGAGCAAATAAGTTGTTTAATTTGTCTGGGAGCAAGACGTCAATGTCCGCGACGGGGCTGGTTTTCTTTTTGTAATCCGTGATTGACTGTAGACCCTGCCACATACACGTCTCGTGTTTGAGCTGTTAAATTGCGACTCTACTTTGTCTCTATACTGATGCTTCTCTTGTTTGATTGCCTTGCGGAGGGAATAGCTGCACTGTTTGTATTCGGTCATGTTTCCAGTCGCCTTGCCATGACTAAAAGCGGTGGTTCGCGCTTTCAGTTTTGTGTGATTGCTGCCATCAATCCATGGTTTCTGGTTAGGAAAGGTTTTAATTCTCCGATGCACTTGCTAATAAACTCGCTCACCGAATCAGCGTATACATCAATGTTATTGTCTGAAGCTATCCAGAACATATCCCAGTCCACGTGATCGAAGCAATCTGATTGGTCAGATGAGCATTGTGTAGACCTGAGCACGGGCGTTTCCTGTTTTAGTTTCTGTCTATAGGCTGGGAGCAACAAAATTGAGTTATGGTCAGATTTGCCGAAGGCAGGGTGGGGGAGGGTTTTGTATGCATCTCGGAAGTTAGCGTAACAATGATGCAGAATGGTACCAGCTCAGGTCGCGCATTCGATATGTTGATAGAATTGATTAAGTCTTGTTCTCATGTTAGCTTTGTTAAAATCCCCAGCTACAATAAATGCAGCCTCAGGATGTATGGTTTCCAGTTTTCATAAAGTCCAGTGAAGTTCTTTCAGGGATGACGAGGTGTCTGCTTGGGGGGGATATACACGGCTGTGACTATAATCGAAGATAATTCTCTTGGAAGATAATGCGGTCGGCATTTGTTTGTAAGGAATTCTAGGTCAGGTGAACAAAAGGACTTGAGTTCCTGTATGTTGTTATGATCACACCACGACTCGTTAATCATAAGGCATACACCTCCGCCCTTCTTCTTACCAGAGAGATGTTTGTTTCTGTCGGCGCGATGCAGAAACCGAAGAAACCGGGTGGCTGTACCGACTCTGACAACATATCCCGAGTGAGCAATGTTTCCGTGAAACAGAGAATGTTACAATCTCTGATGTCTCTCTGGAAGGCAACTCGTGCCCTAATTTCATCCACCTTGTTATCTAGAGATTTGACATTGGCGAGTAATATGCTCAGAAGCGGTGGATGGTGTGCTCGCCTTCTAAGTCTGACCAGTAGGCTGCTCCATCTGCCTTTCCTGTGGCGACCTCGTTGTTTTAGGTCAGCTTCTGGGATAAGATCCCATGACAAAGGATCTGCTTCGGGAAAGACGTATTCCTGGTCGTAATCGTTTTTATATCCAATAGTTATTCCCGGCTGTATGTAATAACACTTGAGGTTTTCTGGGCTAACAATGTCAGAAAAAAAAAAAAAAAAAACGAATTACTGCATAGTTTTCTAAGGACCTGAAACGAGGTGACCATCTCTGTCGGCGCCATGCGGTGTGTTTTCACTTTTAACAATTAACAAGCTTTTTGCATTTACTTCCATTGTTCTCTAAGAGTTGCTGAATATTCTCTACTTCAGTTTGCTCCTCAATTCAAGCACCTTGGTTTGAGTGAGGTAGCAGCAGTACTCCCCCCAAAGCTGTGTGATTATCCATAGCAAACGGTATGCTGTGTGTTTTCTTTACTTTGTTGGCTTCATTTGGCTTGAGGGAGTTTGAGTTTACTTGAGTAGGCTACTGTTTCTCCCGTCCAACCCCTTATTAGTGAGCATTCAGGATGTGGCTCAGAACAGCCTAGCTACACTATTTTAATCTTTATTTAACTAGGCAAGTCAGTTTAGAACAAATTCTTATTTAGAATGACGGGCCAATGCCGGCCAAACCCGGATGATACCGAGCCAATTGTGCACCGCCCTATGGGACTCCCAATCACGGCCGGTTGTGATACAGCCTGGATTCGAACCTGAGATGCAGTGCCTTAGACCGCTGCGCGACTCGGGAGCTAAACAAGTAGCTCCTGTATGTAGGTAAAAGAGTACAGATGAAATATTGAAGTAGCCCAACTTTGGATTTGCACTAACTGTCTGGATGTCATCGCAGGTCCAGGCTAGCCAGATTTGGTTTTGAAAAGCCAGAATGTGCCTTATGTTCAAAGATTAGCTGGGTCCATGTAAACCCTTCAATAGTAATAACAAAATGTGGAGCATAACACTCAGATAAACTTTCTTGCAAATGTTAAGATTTATTTTGATAATTTTGCTGGCAAAATATAAATACAAATGAGATATTTTAATTACAAAAAAAACACAAATAGTATAACTGTTACTGTACTGCAATAGCCACCCTGTTATTTACAAGTTCTGTACCGAAGGGCGAATATCTTCTCATCTTTAAACCTTTAATAGTATACAAAAACACATCTCTTCAGTTTTGCAAGTGAAATTAGAGACTAAATGAGAAGCAGATTGAACACAGGTACAAAACAGCCCCTGAGGGTGATGAGTGCTACCTCTGTCTGAGGAGAACAAAAAACTATACAACTGATCCTCATCATGTGCTTCCTATGAACAAAAAATTTGACATTCAAAGCGCTGCCTCAGTGCTCAGACACACACTATGGCATATAAACTGACACACACACACATATATTATACTGTTTAACACACACACACAACCTTCCAATCATGATAACACAACCACACTCTCGCTCACACAATTGCAGGAGAGAAATCAAGATAACATTTCCAGATTTATATATTTATACTTATATTAATACATTTATAAAAAATAAGACAATTGTTAATTTACAGTCACCTCTTCATCTTCGCTTGATGTACAGACACATTCAGGTCTCTGCTGCTCTGTCTGTCCGTTCGTCCATACAGTCCACCGGTCCAGCGCAGGAGTTAATCTCAGATCTCAGGGCAGGGGTCTTACTCATTCATTCACCTATCGTAGACCCCCACTGTAGAGTAGGGATTCAGAAATCAGAGTCAAAGTTCAGGGTCAGGGATAACAACCTCCTGTTAGCGTTAGCTTTAAAATTAGCGTTAACTTTAGTCTTAGCGTTAGTCTTAGCGTTAGCATTAGCCCTAATGTTCCCATTGACATTAGCCTTAGCATTAACGTTAGCCTCCAGGGGTTCGTCCCAGCGGTCATCCAGGCACTCCAGGGTGGATCCCAGCAGAGCGGCCAGCTCAGCACTCCCCTCCACCAGGTCCAGCAGCTCCTTGCTGTCTGGCTGGAAGCCCTCCAGCTCGTCTGGGCAGGAGAAGAGCTGGGAGAGGGAGGCCTGGCGGTAAAACTCTGCCTCGGCCATCGTCACCACCTTCATGTGGGGGAAGGAGGAGCGGAAGGAACGGGCCGACATCCGCAGCTTCCGGAGAACATCTGAGAGGAGAAGCCAGTTCCTGGACCTGGGGGAGGATTCGGGACCGTAAGGATTTACACACACAAGAGATGAACAAATGGTCTTGGTTTATTATCTGTCACTTACATCTCACTCGCTCATTCTGTACTCCTCTTTCCCTCTCACTCCTTCTATCCAATCATATTGATTTCTGTGTGTGTGTGTGTGTGTGTGTGTGTGTGTGTATACACTCACCCCTGCGACAAGGACACCTGGATGTTGTAGCAGGGGAGGAGGGGTTGGTTGGAGAACTCAAACTCAAAGAGCTCCCTCCTGTCCTCGTCATCTTCCTCTGGCCCTGGGGGATCCGCCAGCATGTTACACACACTGCCCTCCTCTAAGGACTCTGAGACATGGAGAAAGGGATACACAGTTAGAATAACACAAGTCCACTGCCCTCTTCTAATGACTCAAAGTATTCACAGCCCTTGACTTTTCCACATGTTGTTGTGTTACAGCATGAGATGCTGTGTCCGTGGCATACACACAATGCCCCACCATGCCAAAGTGGAATTAGGTTTTAGAATTTTGTACAAATTAATTTAAAAATGCAAAGCTGAAATGTCTTGGGTCAATAAGTATTCAACCCCTTTGTTATGTCAAGACTAAATACAGTCAGGAGTAAATAAGTCAAAACACCAGTTTCAACGTCAACAGTGAAGAGGCGACTCAGGGATGTTGGCTTTCTAGGCAGTTGCAAAGAAAAAGCCATATCTCAGACTGGACAATAAAAATAAAAGATTAAGATGGGCAAAAGAACACAGACACAGGACAGAGGAACTCTGCCTAGAAGGCCAGCATCCCGGACTCGCCTCTTCACTGTTGACGTTGAGACTGGTGTTTTGTGGATACTATTTAATGAAGCTGCCAGTTGAGGACTTGAGGCATCTGTTTCCCAAACTAGACACTCTAATGTACTTGTCCTCTTGCTCAGTTGTGCACCAGGGCCTCCCACTCCTCTTTCTATTCTGGTTAGAGCCAGTTTGCGCTGTTCTGTGAAGGGAGTAGAACACAGCGTGGTACGAGATCTTCAGTTTCTTGGCAATTTCTCGCATGGAATAGCCTTAATTTCTCAGAACAAGAATAGACTGACGAGTTTCAGAAGAAAGTCCTTTGTTTCTGGTCATTTGAGCCTGTAATCGAACCCATAAATTATGATGCTCCAGATACTCAACTTGTCTAAAGAAGGACAGTTTTATTTCTTCTTTAATCAGCACAAGTTTTCAGCTGTGTTTTCTAATGATCAATTAGCCTTTTAAAATGATAAAGTTGGATTAGCTAACACAACATGCCATTGGAACACAGGCGTGATGGTTGCTGATAATGGGCCTCTGTACGCCTACGTAGATATTCCATAACAATTCTGCCGTTTTCAGCTACAATAGTCATTTACAACATTAACAATGTCTACACTGTTTTTCAGATCAGTTTGATGTTATTTTAATGGACCAAAAAATGTGCTTTTCTTTCAAAAACAAGGACATTTCTAAGTGACCCCAAACTTTTGAACGGTAGTGTATATTTTTGTTTATACCTAAAGGGGTCCTAAAATTCAAAATCAAAAAGCTAAATGATCCTTGGTATGACCATCTTAAAACAATTCCATATAGCTTAGTAGAACTACCCCCCCCCCCCCTGTAGGGGGTTAAAAATAATCATATGCAAATATTGTACAATTCAGGTGTGCAAAGCTCTTAGACTTAACCGAAAAGACTCACAGCTGTAATCACTGTCAAAGGTGACTCTAACCTCTAACATTCTTATTTTCAATGATGGCCTAGGAACAGTGGCTTAACTGCCTTGTTCAGGGGCATAACGACAGATTTTTACCTTGTCAGCTCGGGGATTCGATTTTGCAACCTTTCGGTTACCAGTCCAACGCTCTAACCACCAGGCTACCTGCCACCTCTACGCTCTAACCACCAGGCTACCTGCTGAATACTTACAGTACCAGTCAAACGTTTGGACACACCTACTCATTCAAGGGTTTTTATTTTGACTATTTTCTACATTGTAGAATAATAGTGAAGACATCAAAACTATGAAATAACACATATGGAATCACATAGTAATCAAAAAGTGTTAAACAAATCAAAATATATTATATATTCTTCAAAGTAGCCACCCTTTGCCTTGATGACAGCTTTGCATTCTCTCAACCAGCTTCATTAGGTAGTCACCTGGAATGCATTTCAATTGCCAGTCCTGGTGTGCAGGTGTGCCTTGTTAAAGTTTAATTTGTGGCATTTCTTTCCTTCTTAATGCGTTTGAGCCAATCAGTTGTGTTGTGACAAGGTAGGAGTGGTATACAGAAGATAGCCCTATTTGGTAAAAGACCAAGTCCATATTATGCTCAAATAAGCAAAGAGAAACGACAGTCCATCATTACTTTAAGACATGAAGGTCAGTCAATCCGGAAACTTTCAAGAACTTTGAAAGTTTCTTCAAATGCATTTGCAAAAACCATCAAGCGTTATGATGAAACTGGCTCTCATGAGTTACCTCTGCTGCAGAGGATAAGTTCATTAGAGTTAACAGCAGCCCAAATAAATGCTAAAGTAAAAGACACATCTCAACGTCAACTGTTCAGAGGAGACAAAGAAACCACTACTTAAAGGACACCAATAATAAGAAGAGACTTGCTTGGGCCAAGAAACACGAGCATTAGACATTAGACCGGTGGAAATCTGTCCTTTGGTCTGATGAGTCCAAATTTGAGGTTTTTGGTTCCAACAGCCATGTCTTTGTGAGACGCAGAGTTGGTGAAAGGATGATTTCTGCATGTGCGGTTCCCACCGTGAAGCCCGGAGGAGGTGGTGTGATGGTGTTTTGCTGGTGACACTGTCTGTGATTTATTTAGAATTCAAGGCACACTTAACCAGCATGGCTACCACAGCATTCTGCAGCGAAACGGCATCCCATCTGGTTTGCGCTTAGTGAGACAATCATTTGTTTTTCAACAGGACAATGACCCAAAACACACCTTCAGCTGTGTAAAAGCTATTTGACCAAGAAAGAGAGCGACGGAGTGCTGCATCAGATGACCTGGCCTCTACAATCACCTGACCTCAACCCAATTGAGATGGTTTGGGATGAGTTGGACCACAGAGTGAAGGAAAAGCAGCCAACAAGTGCTCAGCATATATGTGGGAACTTCTTCAAGACTGCTGGAAAACGACCCAAAACAATGGCGCCGCAGAAGGGGCAGACGGCGCCGTAGACGGGCACATCGCCCACCACTCCAGAGTATACTACTCGCCAATGTCCAGTCTCTTGACAACAAGGTAGACGAAATCCGAGGAAGGGTTGCCTTCCAGAGACATCAGAGATTGTAACATTCTGTTTCACGCAAACATGGCTCACTCAGGATACGTTATCAGAGTCGGTACAGCCACCTGGTTTCTTCACGCATCGCGCCGACAGAAACAAACATCTCTCTGGTAAGAAGAAGGGCGGAGGTGTATGCCTTATGATTAACGAGTCGTGGTGTGATCTTAACAACATACAGGAACTCAAGTCCTTTTGTTCACCTGACCTAGAAATCCTTACAATCAAATGTCAACCGCATTATCTTTCAAGAGAATTCTCTTCCATTATAATTACAGTCGTGTACACCCCTCCCCCCAAGCAGACACCTCAACTGCCCTGAAAGAACTTGATTGGACTCTATGTAAACCGCAATCACACTGCCCTAACCCATCTGGACAAGAGGAATACCTATGTAAGAATGCTGTTCATCGACTACAGCTCAGCATTTAACACCATAGTACCCTCCAAACTCGTCATTAAGCTCGAGATCCTGGGTCTCAACCCCGCCCTGTGCAACTGGGTCCTGGACTTTCTGACGGGCCGCCACCAGGTGGTGAGGGTAGGAAACAACACAAGGGTGCGTTCTCAGCCCTCTCCTGTACTCCCTGTTCACCCATGACTGCGAGGCCATGCACACCTCCAACTCAATCATCAAGTTTGCGGACGACACTACACTGGTAGGCTTGATTACCAACAATGATGAGACGGCCTACAGGGAGGAGGTGAGGGCCGTCGGAGTGTGGTATCAGGAAAATAACCTCACACTCAACGTCAACAAAACAAAGGAGATGATCGTGGACTTCAGGAAACAGCAGAGGGAGTACCCCCCTATCCACATCGACGGGACAGTAGTGGAGAAGGTGGAAAGTTAAGTTCCTAGGCGTACACATCACAGACAAACTGAAATGGTCCACCCACAGACAGCGTGGTGAAGAAGGCTCAACAGCGCCTCTTCAACCTCAGGAGGCTGAAGAAATTTGACTTAACTTTGACACTAACAAGAAGGAAATTTGACACTAACAAACTTCTACAGATGCACAATCGAAAGCATCCTGTCGGGCTGTATCACCGCCTGGTACGGCAACTGCTCCACCCACAACCGTAAGGCTCTCCAGAGGGTAGTGAGGTCTGCACAACGCATCACCGGGGGCAAACTACCTGCCCTCCAGGACACCTACACCACCCGATGTCACAGGAAGGCCAAAAAGATAATCAAGGACAACAACCACCCGAGCCACTGCCTGTTCACCCCGCTATCATCCAGAAGGCGAGGTCAGTACAGGTACATCAAAGCTGGGACTAAGAGACTGAAAAACAGCTTCTAACAGCCATCACTAACATTGAGGGGCTGCTGCCAACATACTGACTCAAATCTCTAGCCACTTTAATTTTATCACTTTATTTATTTAATTTTATCACTTTAAATGTATCACTAGTCACTTTAAACAATGCCACTTTATATCATGTTTACATACCCTACATTACTCATCTCATATGTATATACTGTACTCTATACCATCTACTGCATCTTGCCTATGCCGTTCGGCCATCACTCATTCATATATTTATATGTACATATTCTTATTCAATCCTTTACACTTGTGTGTATAAGGTAGTTGTGAAATTGTTAGATTATTTGTTAGATATTACTGCATGGTCGGAACTAAAAGCACAAGCATTTCGCTACACTCGCATTAACATCTGCTAACCATGTGTTTGTGACCAATAAAATTTGATTTGAAAAGCATTCCAGGTGTTGCTGGTTGAGAGAATGCCAAGAGTGTGCAAAGCTGTCAAGGCAAATGGTGGCTACTTTGAAGAACCTAAAATATATCATATATTTTTGATTTGTTTAACACTTTTTGGGGGACTACATGATTCCATATTTGTTATTTCATAGTTTGGATGTTTTTACTATTCTACAATGTAGAAAATAGTAGAAATAAAGAAAAACCCTTGAATGAGTAGGTGTGTCCAAAAATTTGAATGGTAATGTATGTAAATGAGATATTTCTGTATTTCATTTTCAGACATTTGCAAAATTTCTAAAAACATGTTTTCACTTCGTCATTGTCTTTTAGATGGGTGAGAAAAAAATATATTTAATCAATGTTGAATTCAGGCTGTAACAACAAAATGTGGATTAAGTCAAGGGTTATGAATACCTTCTGAAGGCAGTGTACACAGTTATAATACACAATGAAAACAAACACACACACATAGCTCATCTCTTTGCACACAATGGGACTCTCTCTCACACACACAAATAGACACAGAGCTGAACTCACCACAAACAGCACTGCCATAGAATTCCCAGTGGATCTCTGGGTCGTCATCAGAGTGGCCCTGCAGGTCAGCAAAATAATCTACGGGGAGAAGAGAGAGAGAGCGAAAGCGAGAGAGAGCGAAAGTGAGAGACAGAAAGCACGTGCGCGAGAGAAAGCGAGAGAGAAAGAGCGAGAACACGAGAGAGAAAGAGCGAGAAAGCGAGAGAGAAAGAGCGAGAAAGCGAGAGAGAAAGAGCGAGAAAGCGAGAGAGAAAGAGCGAGAACGAGAAAGAGCGAGAGAGAAAGTGTGAGAAAGTGTGAGAAAGTGTGAGAGAAAGTGTGAGAGAAAGTGTGAGAGAGACGAGCAAGGTTAGATGTGGGGCCTGCCACAGCTTTGGTAGAGAGGGGGCTGTCTATACTGCATCATAGCTGGCTGGATACTTGAAGTGTGGGGAGAGGAGGGGAGAGAGAGGGGCTGTCTATACTGCATCATTGCTGGCTTGGTTCATGCTGAGGAATATGCTAAAAATGAAATTGGAACCACACTGTCTCTCTACTTCCTTCCCTCTCTCTCTATGACACACACACACAGAGAGGGAGACATTTACGGTACTGGGAGCACACACAAACCAAGTACACACAAACACAGAGAGCCAGTAAGAGCTGGGCTGAGTGCCAGTACTGAGGCGTTGGGCGTATGGCGTGTGTTTGGAGGGATTAACGGCCTCCAGATGAGTGGGACCAGGTGGAGGGAGGAGTACACACACAATCTCTTTCGCTCGCTCTATCTTTCCGTCTAAACCCTTCTCCAGCTCTCCATCCACCTCTCCCTCCCTCCGCCTCTCCTCTCTCAAGGCCTGCTGTCTATCTGAGGTAATTGGGTTTTACTTGTTCGGATAGAAAGAGATGGACGCCACCGGCTATGTGAGGGGGTGTGTGTGGTTCCTTTTCATTCTCCATGTGTATGTAGCAGAGATCCCATTTGTCTCACACCCACACACACACACACACTTTCTATTTTCTAGAGTGAGCGTGTTCTGAGAAGCCCATTTCTGCACATACACTAAGCAAACAGATCGGCCGTTGCTAAGTAACCAGACAGACGAGCGAGCACGCATCCCAACCGACTGAATCCCCTCACACAGGTGGTCTTGGGAAAAGAAAGGGGTGGAAGAAGGGACTGTTTTCAGCATGTGTGTGTTTGTGAGAGAGAACGATTTTTAAAAGCAGACTGAGGGAGTGCGCTTTGAGATGGAGAATGAGAAGCACAGTGGGACACAGTGAGGGGTGTGAGAGGTAGAGCAGCAGTATAGTAGTGAGGGGTGTGAGGGGTAGAGCAGCAGTATAGTAGTGAGGGGTGTGAGGGGTAGAGCAGCAGTATAGTCAGTCAGGGGAGTAGGAGCAGCAGTTATAGTATTGAGGGTGTGAGGGGATAGAGCAGCAGTATAGTAATGAGGGGGTTAGACAGCAGTATAGTATGTGAGGGGTAGAGCAGCAGTATAGTAGTGAGGTTAGAGCAGCAGTATAGTATTGAGGTGTGTAGGGGTAGAGCAGCA
This sequence comes from Salvelinus sp. IW2-2015, assembly GCF_002910315.2. Classification (NCBI taxonomy): domain Eukaryota; kingdom Metazoa; phylum Chordata; class Actinopteri; order Salmoniformes; family Salmonidae; genus Salvelinus; species Salvelinus sp. IW2-2015. The sequence continues at coordinate 37,629,186 of NC_036839.1, read as the reverse complement.
GGTATAGTAGTGAGTGACTGACCAGTGAAGAATCGCTCCATGCTGTTGCTGTGGGTCATCTTGAGCAGACGCGCGCCGGAGTAGGTGGCCAGGGTAGGGTCAGCCCCGTAGGACAGCAACACCCGCACTACGTCCAGATGGTCATTTTCCACCGCGTCATGCAGAGGCCTGGACACACACACACATTAATGTAATAGGAAAAACACTGTGTGTTGTGTGTTTCTGCATCTGAGTGTGTGTGTGTATACTGCATTGTGTGTGTACCTAGTGCCGTCCTGTGCGCTGCAGTTGATGTCGGCCCCGTGCTCCAGCAGGTGTATGACTATAGAAAGCCAGCCCGGGCGCAGGCCTCGTGGAGGCACAGTAGCCTGCATAGTCCCTGTGGTTCACCTCACACACACAGTTCTCCAGACAGTACAGAACCACCTCCTGCAGAGGACAGAGGGAGGGAGGCACGGATGAGTGTGTTTACACACACACAGAAAGAGATAGCTGTGTCGGCCCGCCTGCCTGCCTACCTGCGTCAGTCTGCCTGCCTGCCTGCCTACCTGCGTCAGTCTGCCTGCCTGCCTGCCTACCTGCGTCAGTCTGCCTCCTGCCTGCCTACCTGCGTCAGTCTGCCTGCCTACCTGCGTCAGTCTGCTGCCTGCCTGCGTCAGTCTGCCTGCCTGCCTGCGTCAGTCTGCCTCCTGCCTGCGTCAGTCTGCCTGCCTGCGTCAGTCTGCCTACCTGCGTCAGTCTGCCTACCTGCGTCAGTCTGCCTACCTGCGTCAGTCTGCCTGCGTGCGTGCGTCAGTCTGCGTGCGTGCGTCATGCCTGCCTGCGCTGCCTCCTGCGTCTGCGTGCGTCGTCGTGCTGCCTGCGGTGCGTGCGTGCCTGCGTGTCTGCTGCGTGCGTGCGTCTGCCTGCGTGTCTGCCTGCGTGCGTGCGTCTGCCTGCGTGCGCTCGGCCTGCGTCGGCCTGCGTGCGTCGTCTGCCTGCCTGCGTCGTCGGCCTGCGTCGCCTGCGTGCGTCGGTCTGCCTGCTGCATGCGTCGGTCTGCCTGCTCTGCGTGTCTTCGTCGGTCTGCCTGCCTGCGTGCGTCGGTCTGCCTGCCTCGGTGCGTCGGTCTGCCTGCCTGGTGCCGGTCTGCCTGTCCCGCTGCCTGCATCGTCTGCCTGCCTGCGTGCATCGGTCTGCCTGCCTGCGGTTTGTGCATCGGTCTGCCTGCCTGCGTGCAGTCGGTTCTGCCGCCTGCGTGCTGGTATCGGTCTGCCTGCCTGCGTGCATCGGTCTGCCTGCCTGCGTGCATCGGTCTGCCTGCCTGCGTGCATCGGTCTGCCTGCCTGCGTGCCTCTCGGTCTGCCTGGCCTGCGTGCATCGGTTCTGCCTGCCTGCGTGCATCGGTCTGCCTGCCTGCGTGCATCGGTCTGCCTGCCCTGCGGTGCATCGGTCTTGCCTGCCTGCTGCCGGCTTCCTGCTGCATCGCGTCTGCCTGCCTGCGTGCATCGGTCTGCCTGCCTGCGTGCATCGGTCTGCCTGCCTGCGTGCATCGGTCTGCCTGCCTCTGTCTGCCTGGAATCACAACACACAGATAATGTGGATTCTTCTGAAGGCACTGTTTCTTGTGTTACAGCCTGAATTCAAAATTGATTAACACACAATACCCAATAATGACAAGTGAAAACATGTTTTTATACATTTTAGCAAATGTATTGAAAATGAAATTAGGAAATATCTAATTTACATAAGTATTCACACACCCGAGTCAATACATGTTCGAATCCCCTTTGGTAGCAATTACAGCAGTCAGTCTTCCAGGGTAAGTTTAAGAGCGTCACACACCTGGATTGTACAATATTTGCACATTATTTTGTTTTATTCTTCAAACTCTGTCAATTTGGTTATTGATCACTGCTAGACAGCCATTTTCATGTCTTACTATAGATCTCAAGACGATTTCTGTCAAAACTGTAACTAGGCCACTCAGGAACATTCAATGTTGTCTTGGTAAGCAACTCCAGGGTATATATATTTGGCCTTGTGTTTCAGGTTATTATCCTGATGAAAGGTGAATTCGTCTCCCAGTGTCTGTTGGAAAGCAGACACAGGTTTTCCACTAGGATTTTGCCTGTGCTTCACTCTATTCCGTTTCTTTTTATCATAAAAAAAATCCCTAGTCCTTGCCAATGACAAGCATACCCATAACATGATGCAGCCACCACCATGCTTGAAAATATGAAGAGTTGTACTCAGTAATGTGTTGTGTTGGATTTGCCCCAAACAGAACGCTTGGTATTCAGAACATAAAGTAAATTTCTTTGCCACATTTTTTGCAGTTTTACTTTAGTGCCTTATTGCAAACAATGTTTTGGAATATTTGTATTCTGTACAGGGTACCTTCTTTTCACTCTGTCAATTAGATTAGTATTGTGGAGTAACTACAATGTTGTTGATCCATCTTCAGGTCCCTCTTATCACAGCCAATAAACTCGAACTGTTTTAAAGTCACCAATGACCTCAGTGAAATCCCTGAGCAGTTTCCTTCCTCTCCGGAAACTGAGCTAGGAAGGACGCCTGTATCTTTGTAGTGACTGGGTGTATTGATACACCATCCAAAGTGTAGTTAATAACTTCACCATGATCAAAGGGATATTCAGTGTCAGCTTTTTTTTCTACCAATAGGTGCCCTTCTTTGCGAGCCATTGGAAAACATCCCTGGTCTTTGTGGTTGAATCTGTGTTTGATATTCACTGCTTGACTGAGGGACGTTACAGATAATTGTATGTGCGGGGTACAGAGATGAGGTAGTCATTCAAAAATAATGTTGAACACTATTATTGCACTATTATTAGTCTATGCAACTTAAGAGACTTAAGAAAATGATTACTCCTGAACTTATTTAGGCTTGCCAAAAGTAAGGTTGAAAACTTGACTCAAGACATTTCAGCTTCTCATTTAAAATTAATTTGTAAAAACGTTGATTTCCACTTCGACATTATGGGGTTTTCTGTGTATGCCAGTGAGAACATGCCGCGCTGTAACAACAGAATGTGGAAGAAGCCTAGGGGTGTGAATACTTTCTGAAGACACTATAGATCAGAGTGGAACAAAGCTGTTCAAACCATTGTGGGCTTTGGAACCATTTATATGGTTATGACAATGAGAAATGGAACACAGAAAGGGTTGGGCTGGCTTCCATTTAGTGTTCATCCCCTCTGGTTACTAACCAACCTGATAGAGCTGACATGATGCTTTAAATAAACCTCACTAGCGCTGTGTGGGAACTCTGGAGTGGGTCTATACGGTGGTGTTCATTCTAAGAGAGAGAATTGGTGCACGCACACACGCACACACAAAGTCCTTAACAGCCCTCCACTGAGAGAGAAGTGTCTCATCTAAACCTAGGCTGAGGTTCCAAACGTCCATTTCTATGCTAATTCTGGACGGCTGTCTACTCCAAGAGATTATTACACACTTTCTCCCTGAGAGCAGGAGGAGAGGACTGAGGAAATGAGGAAGAGGACAAAGGGGAAGACTGGAGATGAGGAGAAAAACAGAAGAAAGAGGGGAAAAGGAGGAGGGTGACAGAAAAAGGACAGAGAGAAAGCGGGATAGAAGAGCTAAGTCAACTAACTCCTAGCTCTGCCAACTGGAGAGGAACTCCGGAGTCTACCTAAGGTCCAAGACTCCTCTTGCTGTGCGCACGTGTGTGTGTGTGGTGTGTGTGGTGGAAGCGTAATGTTAAACCTCCCTGTTTAATATCGCTGTGAGACAGAGGAGCATACCACGAGAGCGCCGGCTCACAACCAGACACACACACACACACTCCTCCACAGTAAAATGAGAGCGCCGGCTCACAACCAGACACACACACACTCCTCCACAGTAAAATGAGAGCGCCGGCTCACAGCCAGACACACACACACTCCTCCACAGTAAAATGAGAGCGCCGGCTCACAGCCAGACACACACACACACACTCCTCCACAGTAAAATGAGACGCTCCTCCTCCCTCCCTCCTCTCCCTCTCTAGAATGCTCCCTGCGCTCAACTGCAATCAATGCATCACTCAGACATGTTACAAGCATCTATACAAGAATCATCACGCCACACATCCCAACAGCGCTGTATGTACGCGTGGCAGGGCCAGAGAGTGATCCATGGATCGAGTCGACGGGAGCGGCAGAGACATCTAAGCACTGATAAACACAGAAAGAGGAGGAAAGCTATGCATCACATGCACACAGAAATAGCAATACACTTCTGGCTATAAGTCAGTGGTGAAGAGCTGAGCAGCATGTAGGTAGAAGCCATGTGTAACATGAGGCTGAGCCCATGTGCCAGAGAGAGAGATGAAGACATCCACCCAGTCTCTGCTCATTACCATTTAAAATGCTGAAAGCGAGAGGGGGGAAGGAGAGAAATAAAAAGCGGGGGAGGAAGAGAGAGTGGGCTTTCATATGCAGCGGCATGGAGGACAAACTAAACCAACATGAAATATGCAGAACACCGGGTGTCATGGTGTGTGTACGCGCGTGTTAGTGTTGTCATAATACCAGAATTTTCAATACCAAAACAATACCACACAAACAAAAGGCATATTCGCCAAAGTCCCAGAATGGCACTTGAGCAAGACAGATCTTGAGTTCAATATCATTACAGTTATGTATACACTAATTAATCAATTATATAAGCAATTTGACTGTTTTTCCCAAAAATAACAACAAAGCGTTAATCATTTATTTGAATGATATTGATAACCTGGGTAAACCAAGATGTAGCCTAGGCAGTGTTCTAAAGTGCGAACAACTAAAAATGTCGCTGTGCGCGTTGTATTTTGGGAGCACTGCGCGACCAGGAGTTGTATTTTGGGAGCACTGCGCGACCAGGAGTTGTATTTTGGGCAGCGCACTGCGCGACCAGGAGTTGTATTTGGGAGCACTGCGCCGACCAGGAAGTTGTATTTTGGGAGCACTGCCCGACCAGAGTTGTATTTTGGGGCACTGCGCGACCTGAGAAGAGTTGTATTTTGGAGCGCACTGCGGCACACTGGAGCCAGGAGTGTGCGGAAATAGTTTTTGGGAGCACTACGGCCGCGACCAGGAGTTGTATTTTGGGAGCACTGCCGCGACCAGAGTTGTGATTTTGGGAGCACTGCGCGACCAGGATTTGTATTTTGGGAGCAACTGCGCGACCAGGAGTTGTATTTTGGGAGCACTGCGCGACAGGTGAGGGGTATTTGGGAGCACTGCGCGACCAGGAGTTGTATTTGTGAGCACTGCGCGACTATGAGTGTTGTATTTTTGGAAGTGATTCACATGCGCGACACCAGGATGTTGTATATTTTGGAGCACTGTCCGATCAGATGTTCTATGCTGGGCACTGGTCCGACCAGGAGTTGTATTTTGGGAGCACTGCGCGACCAGGAGTTGTATTTTGGGAGCACTGCGCGACCAGGAGTTGTATTTTGGGAGCACTGCGCGACCAGGAGTTGTATTTTGGGAGCACTGCGCGACCAGGAGTTGATTTTTGGGAGCACTGCGCGACCAGGAGTTGTATTTGGGAGCACTCGCGACCAGGAGTTGTATTTTGGGAGCACTGCGCGACCAGGAGTTGTTTTTGGGAGCACTGCGCGACCAGGAGTTGTATTTTGGGAGCACTGCGCGACCAGGAGTTGTATTTTGGGAGCACTGCGCGACCAGGAGTTGTATTTTTGGGAGCACTGCGCGACCAGGAGTTGTTATTTTGGGAGCACTGCGCGACCAGGAGTTGTATTTTGGAGCACTGCGCGGCCAGAGGTTGTATTTTGGGAGCACTGCGCGACCAGGAGTTGTATTTTGGGAGCACTGCGCGACTTACCATATAATAATTGTTGTAATAATAAGGCTTCGCTGTACTGTTGTTTCCAAGTGTCTGAGGAAAAGCGAGAGCAGATTTGATAGCGTCATCGTTGCACCATTACTACAGGTCAAAAGGTCAAAAGATCTGACCCATATTACCGGCACTACATGTATCTTCCTGGACCGCGAGGATCACATTTTACATTCACAAACCATGTTGTGGGCAGTTCTAAAACTACCCAGGCGTCGTTAACCATTTGTATACTTTGTTCAGTCAAGTTACCTCATTGGCTAGCCAACAACCTGGTAACTTTAACAGTATAGCTAACATGTGGGCACAGAAAGAAAGGAGAAGGCATAGCTTCTTCAGGTGATCAATGATCATAGCAATGATTGAATGACAGATTTGCATGTCCTCCTCACAAACCTGACATTCTTAAACAGACAGTGTACAGTAGAAACCTAATATTTCACAACTCTTTTTAATTTCAATGACAGGTATTTGTATCAACATTTGAGTTTTTATATTAAACTAATTAATTTACAGAGTTACATATTAGTTTCTCAGGAACATGTGCTTCAGAAGAAGTTAGAAGCATATAGGCCGTATCTCGACTGTATATCAATAAAAAAATATGTAAACATTCTGGTGCTCCTGAATTTCTCTAGTTGGGCACACCAGTGCTACCAGGAATTTTTATAATGTAGAGCTCTGAGCCTAGGCCTCCCAATACAGGTGAATGCATCTTCAATAGCAGTGTGTGCATGCACTGAGATATTGAGCTTGTTTTGACTGATTTCATGGGGCTACAGATTGAGAAAACAACATTTCCCCTTCCATATGGGACTGATTTTATTGTACTGATCAACAACATTTGCATACAAGCAAGCAAGCTCTTCTTTTTTTAAGTGAGCGCTGTGTGTAAGCCCGAATGACGCCATTCACGCACACAGTGAGAGACGTAATGTACTGGCAAGAGACGTGAGGCGAGGGCTACGCAGGTTGATGTTCATTGTCATGAATCTTGTCCTGGAGGCAGAACTAAGTGATTTCAAGTTAGGTCAGCTGCAAAGTCAAAATTGGCAATATTGTAAAAATACATGAGGACAAAAATGTGCTTTTTGGTCTTCATTTAAGGTTAGGCAACAAGGATTAGAGTGGGTTTAAGGTTAGGCAACAAGGATTAGTAGTGTGTTTAAGGTTAGGCAACAAGGATTAGTAGTGTGTTTAAGGTTAGGCAACAAGGATTAGTAGTGTGTTTAAGGTTCGGTTTAAAATCAGATTGTATGACTTTGTGGCTCTTTCAGCTAGTGACCACTCTGCAGAGCTGCCTCCAGAACAACATTCATGACGAGAAATGCTAACCTGTCAAGTGAGATGGGTCGTCACTAGTTACCACACCCACAAAGTTATAACCCCACCGATCTACACACACAGCAGACACTATTATCCAAAGCAACTTACAGTCATGCGTGCATACATTTACGTATGGGTGGTCCTGAGAATTGAACCAACTACCCTGTTGTTACAATTGCCATGCTCTACCAACTGACCTGCAAATGACCTCTAGTCTGTCCTGAGGAACCACTGAACTCACTGGGAGTCTGGACTGTATCATGTTAGCTCCCCTCTCAGGCTGCACAGAAGTTAACACACTTGAGTAATGCAACAGAGCATGTAGAAATGTTGAAACTGTTCACCAAACAATGTCCATTACAGGCTAGAACACTTTACAATGCAGGAAGATACTGCTAGCTTCCAGCTTTGTAGGCTAGCTTTCCTTGCTTGCTGACTGTTTTTGCAACCATAATGCAAAATATGCTGCTGTCAAAGCTGATTGTCACCAAAAACCTTAAAATGTGATTTTAAATCTAAACTTATCCACAATACTAACCTTATGCCAAAGCCTAACTTTAAATGAAGAACAAAAATCACATTTTGTTTTCATGGATTTTTACGATAGACAATTTTGCCTTTGTGGCTGTGGTTATGATGCATCTAATTCGCCTTTTTCTCAGCGGCGCCGGTCCGCCTCAGCCTCCTGACCTAATTGGCTATCAAACTCATAAAAGTTAGGTGAATCAGGTCGGACTTAAATGGAGACGGATAAAAGGCAAAGTGGTGCACAAAAACACTGCTAAAAAGCTTAATCTGATCAAGCTGGTGCCAAATGACCAAAGATAAATTGAAAGCTTTGCTGATGTGGTTATCGACCTTGAGCTGTTTCTACATGCTGGCCTTCTAGGCAGAGTTCCTCTGTCCAGTGTCTGTGTTCTTTTGCCCATCTTAATCTTTCCTTTTTATTGGCCAGTCTGAGATATGGCTTTTTCTTTGCAACTCTGCCTAGAAGGCCAGCATCCCAGAGTC
>NC_036839.1:37568266-37618490 GCF_002910315.2 Salvelinus sp. IW2-2015 | reverse complement strand
GAGTCAGAGGAGAGAGAGGGAGAGAGAGAGAGAGAGTCAGAGGAGAGAGAGGGAGAGAGAGAGAGAGAGAGTCAGAGGAGAGTCAGGAGACAGAGAGGGAGAGAGAGGAGACAGAGTGAGAGAGTTTGTCTTACCTCGTATCCGAGCCGTGCCGCTCTCTGTAACAACGTCTCTCCAGCATTCTTGTTGACGATTAGTCTCCGTGCCTCAGGGGGGATGGGCCGCACCACAGGAAGCTCAGCAGGGGGTGCCCTCCTTACCCCTGCTTTCTCCGGTGGGACAGTCCCACTGCCATTCACCTGGGGGGGGAGGGGGAGGGGCCGCGTTGCGGGGGAACAGGGCTTGACCGGAGAGCCGAGGTAATGGAGGGGAGAAGAGGGTCTTTTCCTCCGAGCACACTGCTCACTGACCTGACAAGAGGAGGAGGGGTTAGAGAGAACTCACACATACCAATTAAGAAATAGCTGGTCACATAGAAACAACTGCTCACTCACAGACAGAGCTGTACCCTCCCACAACGTGTGTGTGTGTGTGTGTGTGTGTGTCTACCCCCAATGGGAGACGGAGCAGCTGTCGCTATCCGGGCGAGGTGAGACCAGAAAACAACCTATTTTTCCTTTGCAAATCAGACGCTTCAGATGCTTTGCCGCGGCTGCCACATTCCTGTGTGTGTGTGTGTGTGTGTGTGTGTGTGTGTGTGTGTGTGTGTGTGTGTGTGTAATTGAGTGCTCACCGCCAAGTCTACTGCTGAAATGCTCCAGGGTTTTCTCGTTATGTAAAGAATGCTCGTACACACACAGTGTTGGCATTGTTTTACGCAATAACACACACTTCAAGCTGGAAATAAACACACACACCACAGGGAGTTTTCCAGGGCAGGAAAGGGTCAGAGAAGCAGCAGCCCTCTAGACATTGTAAAGGTATTTCATCTCTCGCTTGGTCTTATTCCCTCTCTCCATCTCCCTCCGTACTCCCTTTCTCTTTCCCTTCCTCCCTCCTCTTGCCACCGCAATCCACTTTCTGTCACCCTTCCAGCCTGTTAAATCTGGAATCTGAACGCTGACACCGCCACTCTCACCTTGTCCACCAGAGCTGCTCCCAGATCAGTGCTGCCGTGCTGGTTGCTATTTCCATTCAGCAGCTCCCTCTCTCTCTCCCTCTGGCTGGTGTGTTTGGTCTTGCACGGCCGCTTGCCTTTGGGTTTGTCCATGTCACCATGACGACGTGGCTTGAGCGAGGTGGTGTCTCCGGGGGGGGGCTCGGGGAGGGGGAACTGACCCACAGTCTTCACCCCCACCCCTCTCCTGGGCTCCTTGGATCCCCGGTCACAGCCTGGTCCCATCAAGGGCCCCTGGGGGGCTGATCTGTCCCTCTGCTGGGTCAAAGGGAGTAATCCAACTACAGGACAGAAAGATAGGGCCTGAAGGTTAGGGGTGAGGAGACAGAGACCCTGAAGGTTAGGGGTGAGGAGACCCTGAAGGTTAGGGGTGAGGAGACCCTGAAGGTTAGGGGTGAGGAGACCCTGAAGGTTAGGGGTGAGGAGACAGAGACCCTGAAGGTTAGGGGTGAGGAGACAAGAGACCCTGAAGGTTAGGGGTGAGGAGGTAAAAGATCTACTAGCTCTCTATGTGTGCTGATTTATTAATGAGGATGAACATCTGTCTGGGAGGCACACAGACACACACACATTTTGCAACAGACTAAATGTTTTCCACAGCGTAATAAATACACCCCAGGTAATACCCTTCCTTACTCTCCTTCTCTAATCCCTCTCTCTTTCTTAGTCTGTTCATCTCTCACTTTCTCAGCTGTGGTGTGAGCACAGGGAAAGCCCTACTTTAACAGTCCTTTGTTCTGTTTCTCTTGCTCTCTCTATTTGACTGGCCTCGAGGGGAAACAGTCATTCATCACATGTTAGTCACATTACACCTGCCCCCATATTTTGAATAGGCATGCGCACATGCTCTCCCACAAACACTCTCTCTCCTCAAGCTAGACAAACTACTCATAATACTATATGTTCTCCAGAGCTCTTCAACCCGGAGAGAGAGATTGTGCATCCAGACCCCAGAAGCATATGAATCTAACCCCTGAGAGAGAACCACAGGGACAGCCTCTCTAACAACCTAAAGAGACGTCCACAGGCCCCCTGGACCCAGAAGGAAGTGTCCTACATCCCTTCATGTCCCTGAACCCTGGTAGGATGACCACACTGCTAACAGAGTGGAAGTGACATCACAAAGCACATCGATATTGAAGGCGAAACCATAAAGAGCATAGATTCACTTCTGTGGTTTCACCACCACCAGAGGAGATGTTGAGATGTGAAGGGTACAGAAAAAGAAACGGGACATCTTACCACAAAGCACAAGACTGCTCTATACTGTACACACAGCAGTAAAAGCCCTCCATCATTGGCGACTAGGCAACAGAAAAATCACAATCAGACAGAGACTGCAACCATCAGTGTGCCTACCGCGTTTAGCGTCTCCGTTAGCCAGCATCTCTCTGGCCCAGCTCTTCGTGATCTCTGGTTTCTGTGGCAGAGGTTTCACTTCCGGGTCAACCTTGAACTTCCTGTCCCGCGGGGGCGGGGCTTGGGCTGGGGTACGGGTTAGGGGGAGTGTCCGGGGCAGGGAGGAAGGGCTGTGATGTGATGACCATGCCCTCTCCTCTTTGACCTCTAGTCTCTCGGGGGAGGCGGTGGGCTTGCGGAGGCAGAGCCCCTTCAGCTCAATACACACCTTAAGCTTCCTGACCTCTTCATCATCATCATCATTACTAGGAGGAGCCGTAGGCAGCACACAGACATCTGAAGACCCAGAAAGTGGAGGTTAGTGGAGAACGAAAAAAGAATATAGACACACACATACAAAGACACACAGTGCCCACTTTGTCAAGCTGATGAGCTTAAAGCCTCACTTTAAGCATAGTATGTATGTGTGTGTGTGTGTGTGTGTGTGTGTGTGTGTGTGTGTGTGTGTGTGTGTGTGTGTGTGTGTGTATAAAGTGAGAAAGAGCGAGAAGTTGGAAAAGAGAAAAGAGGGAGAGGAAAAATTGTGTTTTCCCAAAATGCACCAGGGAGGACAATCCCTCTCGCCTGCCAGCATTGGGAGAGCGAGTGCAATGCCACATGCCAAAAGAAAAAGGGGAAAAAGAAGAGAAACAAACAGACGAGGGAAGAAAGGAGAAGAAAAGAGCAGCTCTGAAGAGGGAGGGTACACACAGCAGAGGAACAGCACTGCTGAGAGTTAAGAGAAAATGGCTGTCCTGCTCGCTCCCTCTCCCTCTCCACTCAGACACAGGATGAAACACCTCTCTCTCTCCCACACACAGTGAGAGGGTTGGAATGACAGTGATGAAAGAGAGGGAACAGAGAAGAGAGCCAAACAGAACAAGAGAGATGAGACATCTATGGTAATGAGGCGAAGAGAGAGGGGCGATAGGATGGACACAGAGAGCGAGAGCAATAGAGGCGATAGGATGGACACAGAGAGCGAGAGCAATAGAGGCGATAGGATGGACACAGAGAGCGGATGAGCAATAGAGGCGATAGGATGGACACAGAGAGCGAGAGACGTTGTGAATATTTTGAAACAGTATAAACAAACACTTGATGAAATTGAAAACGCAATTGACCAAAACCAGTTCTGGGACATGTGGAACGATTTAAGCATGACAAAGCCACAAGAATTAGCCATACAAGATGTAGGAATTTGGAAAACTTATTTTGATCATCTATACAAAAACATCCCTCAAAAAGACAGAACCAATTAGAAATTAAAGAAAAATTGAACATCCTTGAATCAGTCATTAAAAACAACCAAAATCCATTAGATTACCCAATAACCCAACAGGAACCAAATGAAAAGCTCAAATCTATTAAATCAAAGAAGGCTTGTGGTCTAGACAACATCAGAAATGAAATGCTGAGAAACATCACACCTGAGTTGCGAAATGCTGTGCTTAAATTGTTCAACATGGTTTTAACTTCTGGCTGCTTCCCTGATGTCTGGAACCAGGGGCTTATCTCCCCTATCCACAAAAGTGGAGACAAATCAGACCCCAATAATTACAGGGGAATTTGCGTAAACAGTAACTTGGGAAAGGTTATCTGTAGCATTTTGAATTCAAGAATTCAAACCTTTCTTCAAGAAAAAAATGTAATAASTAAATGTCAAATTGGCTTTCTCCCTAACCATCGCACTACTGACCATATATACACCTTACACACACTAATTAACAAACATGTCCACCAAAAAAAAAGAGGGCAAAATCTTTGCTTGCTTTATTGACTTTAAAAAAGCATTTGATTCTATTTGGCACGAAGGGCTATTCTACAAAATTCTCCAAAGTGGGCTTGGTGGTAAGGTGTATGACTTAATAAAATGTATGTACACAGAAAACAAGTGTGCAATAAAATGAAAAACCAAAGAACAGAATTATTTTCACAACGTTGAGGTGTGAGACAAGGCTGCAGTTTGAGTCCAAATCTTTTCAACATTTATATCAATGAATTAGCAGACATGTTGGACCATTCTCCAGCCCCAGGACTCACACTATTTGACACAGAGGTGAAATACCTGCTATATGCTGATGACTTGGTACTTCTATCACCAACCAAAGAAGATCTTCAACAGAACATTAATATTCTAGAGCAATATTGCCATAATTGGGCCCTGGCTGTACATCTACCTTTGTCTGACCATATCTGCATCGGGAAACTTTAATATGGCAGTGAATGCACTCAAAGAAAAAGCCCGCAGAGCATTGTATGCAATAAAAATGAAATTATTCCAAATCAACATCCCAATATTTGACAGTGTAATCCTACCAATAGCTCTTTACGGAAGTGAGGTTTGGGGGCCACTCAAACTGGACTTTAAAATGTGGGACAAACATCCAATTGAAGCTCTACATGCAGAATTCTGTCGGAAAAATCTACAAGTCCAGAGAAATACACCAACTAATGCATGTAGGCAGAATTGGGCCGCTTTCCAGTAATAATGAAAATACAGAAAAGATCATTAAAATTTTGGCTACATCTAAATTCAAGACCAAATTCAAGTCTGCAATTTAAAGCACTTCAAACCCAAGAGCTGAGCCCAGAAACGAGCCCTCTCAGTCAGCTGGTGTTGGACCTAACCAACCAAGCGGACAGCAGCACTGCTTCAAAAGAAAGAATTCCAATAAACAAAATCATGAACCAATCAAAGGACTCATATTTACAACATTGGAAAAACGAAACAAAATCCCAAAGCAGACTAAATTGCTATCTGACCCTAAACAGAGAATATGAATTGGCTGATTATCTCTACTCTGTCCAGAGATTATGACAGCAGAGAGCATTCCTTAACCAAGTACAGGCCGAGTGACCACGATTGCAAATAGAAACCGGCAGACATTAAAGACATGGCTACTCAAAGGAAGAGGAGCGTTAGTGTTCACTGCAAGACGAGGATGTAGAAACGTGATAAATATTCCTCACCAAAGAGATTCATTAACTTCAATAAATGACTACATGTGATTACAAACTTTAAGCTTATTAATCCCAGAGTGAAAAACTAAAAATACTCTGAAGGGGCGAGAGGAGCAATGGCTCGCTTGCAGCCAAATATTGTATTGCCGCCATAGCCTGAGGCGAGACTTGAATAATAACGATCTGCATAGTAACAGGTTAAACACTTATTATTACTATGTATTGTTGTTTATCATTCCAAATAGTATGGTCTATGGTGTAATGGTAGCAGTTTAGTGAGGTGGTGGTAGAGTAATGATGATTGATGATAGTAGTTGTAGTACTGAAGATTTCTTATTTAGTTAGTAGTTAGTTCATTTTCCATATTTATATTTATTACATTTCTACTATTGACTGTTTACCATTTTTATTTATTTTGATTTAATTTGCATTATTATTTACTTACCATTTATTATATTATTGTTATCGTTGTATATCTTATTACAATTTATATTGTATACATTGTTGCTTTGGGCAAATATGACCAATGTTTTCATGCCAATAAAGCAGCTTGACGACGCGAGAGAGAAGCGCGAGAGAGCGCCGAGAGAGAGGCGAGAGAGCTCGCGAGAGAGAGAGAGAGAGCGCGAGAGAGCGCGAATGAAGCGGCGAGAGAGCGCGAGAGAGAGCGAGAGGCAGAGCGGCTGAGAGGAGAGCAGAGCGAGAAGAGAGCGAGAGGAGACAGAGAGGGAGAAGCGAGAGAGAGGCAGAGCAGAGGGGAGATGAGAGCAGATGAGAGAGGCGAGAGAGAGACGAGGTAGAAGAGCTGACGAGAGAAGAGCAGGAGTGAGAGGAGACGCAGAGATGGAGCAGCAGAGAAGAGCGAAGTGAGAGCGAGAGAGAGGAGAGCAGAGAGAGAGGCAGAAGGAAAAGGAGAGCAGAAGAGAGAGAGAGACAGAGAAGGCGGCGAGAAAGAGGCCGAGAGCAGAGAGCAGGGAGAGAGCGAGGGAGAGCCGAGAAGAGCGAGAGAGACGAGAGATGAGCGAGAGAGAGCGAGAGAGAGCGAGAGAGAGCGATGAGAGAGCGGAGGGGGGCGATAGGATGGAAGAGAGAGGGGCACGATAGGATGGACAAGAGCACGGAGGCGATAGATGGACAGAGAGAGGGGGGCGAGTAGATTGGACAGAGAGAGGGGCGCGATAGATGGACAGAGAGAGGGGGCGATAGGATGACAGAGAGAGGGAGAAAAACACACATTTCTTCCCACAGGGCGCTGGGGTGAGACAGATGCAGCTTAAGCCCCACCCTCTTCAACATATAATTATCAACGAATGGCGAGCACAGAAACAGTCTGCAGCACCGGCCTCACCTTACTAGGAATCTGAAGTCAAATGTCTACTGTTGCTGATGATCTGTGCTTCTTGCACCAACAAGGAGGGGCCCTTATACCCCAGGCAAGCACCTAGATCTTCTCACAGATTCTGCCAGACTGGGGCCTGACAGTAAATCTCAATCTGCCCCAAAAAAAGGGTCCAGTCTCCAGGACCAAAATTTTCACAAATTCCATCTAGACACCGTTTTGCCCTAGAGCACACCAAAAAAGATACATAACTCTGCCTAAACAATTCAGCACCACAGGGTAACTTCCACAAAAGCTGTGAAACGATCTGAGACCCGCAAGAAGGCATCTATGCCATCCAAAAGGAACATAAATTCAACATACCCAAATTAGGATCTGGCTTAAAAAATACTGAATCAGTCATAGAACCCATTGCCCTTTTGGTTGTCAGGTCTGGGGACAACTCATCAACCAAGATTTCACAAAAAAAAGGGCCAAACATCCAATTGCAGACTCGATGCAGAATTCTGCAAAAAATATCCTCCGGTGTACAAACGTAGAACACCAAATAATGTTGGAGAGCAGAATTAGGCCGATACCCACTAATTATCCAAATCCAGAAAAGAGCCGTAAATTCTTACAAACCCCTAAAAGGAAGCGATTCCCAAGACCTTCCATAACTAAAGCCATCACCTACAAGAGATGACTGGAGAGAGTCCCCTAAGCAAGCTGTCCTGGGCTCTGTTCACAAACACAAACACACCCACAGAGCCCCAGGACAGCAACCCAACAATTAGACCCACAAGCAAATCATTGAGAAAACAAAAATGATAATTACTTTGACACGATTGGAAAGAATTAACAAAAAAACAGAGCAACACTTAGAATGCTATTGGCCCTAAACAAGATACACAGTGGCAGAATTACCTGACCACCTGACTGACCCAAACTAACTGAAAGCTTTGACTATGTACAGATCAGTGAGAGCAAGCCTCTGCTATTGAGAAAGGCGCCGAGGCAGACATGGCTTCAAGAGAAACAGGCATTGTTCTTAGCTCCAAATTATGCACTCCATGCAGTAAAATGAGGGAAACTGAGCTGCCACTCTAACCTCCTGCCCAATGTATGGACCATATTAGATGAGAACCATATTTGCCCTAGATTACACCAGATCCTACAAAGAATTTTGAAAACAACGATTGTTGTAAATCCCACTAGTCTCGGGTGAAATTCCACAGTTGCCAATCACAGCAAGCCAACGCAATTTGTTTGACCTGTTGCCACAAAAAAGGTGCAACCAGTGAAGAAACAAAACCACCATTTAAATACAACCCATATTATGCTTATTTATTTTAACTTGTGTGCGTTAACCATTTGTACATTGTTACAACACTGTATATATATAATATGACATTTGTAATGTCTTTCTTGTTTTGAAACTTCTGTATGTGTAATGTTTACTGTTAATTTGTATTGTTTATTTCACTTTTGTGTATTATCTACCTCACTTGCTTTGGCAATGTTAACACATGTTTCCCATGCCAATAAAGCCCCTTGAATTGAATTGAGAGAGAGAGAGGCGATAGGATGGACAGAGAGAGAAAGAGGGATGGGAGCGAGACAGCTGTGAGAGAGAGGGTGAGATGGACAGAAGTCTAAGATGATTCTTGTAACAGGTAGATAAAAGAAAACGACATCTCCCACACTCACCTGAAGTAATCCTTGCCTTCTTCTCTACCCTCTTCTCTCCTGCCTCCTCCTCATCTTTCTCCTGTAGGCTGTGTGTGCATTTGCTAGTGGGTACCGTATTCTGCCCTCCCTTCTCCTTGGGATGCCCGTCTGCCAGTGCCAGGATGGGAGGAGAACGTCGCCCACCCTCTCCCACTCTGTCACCATCTCTAGCCCCCTCCCAGGCTTCCTGCCCTGGGGACAGGCTCTCCCTTTGGCCACCACACCTCTGGAGGACTGGGACTCTGTTGTTCCCATAGACTTTTCTTCCACCTAGACCAGGGAGGAAGACAGAGAGAGGAGGAAAGGGGAGGAAGCGAAGGAGAAAGAAGCAACAGAGAGAGGGGGGTGATGGGAGAGAGAGAAAGCGAGAGAAGGGCTGTTAGACATCCAAAGACATGCTGTAAAACTTTGATGGGGTAAAGAGTTTTGAATCAGATGTCAGTGGATGGTGTAAAGAGTTCATACTGACCCTCCTACTATGAGAAACAGAGGTAGAGAGAGCGAGAGAGAGAGCGCACAAGAGAAAGCGAGGAAAAAGGTTGTTTTAGGACGAAAACACTCCCATCTCGCCCCCTCTCCTCCCCCGTCCTCCCCCTGGCATGACCCTGGCATGACCCTGCCGCACAGAGCATGACTCTCTTTCTCAGCCTCCTCCTCTCTCACTCTCATAATTAGTCTCCCACGTCAGTGCAGGCCTCGCTCCACTACACAGCTGGGCTCTCCGTCAGCACAAGTAGCCCCCTTCCCCCACCCACTCTTTCCCTCTTTCTCTCTCTCATCCACTTTCACTAACTTTACTCCTGCTCCATCTCTCTGTAATTCTCTCCCTCCTCTCCTCCCCCACTCCCTGGATCTCTTCCTCCCCTCCCTCTTTATCCTCTTTCTACACAGATAAGCAGAAAACGCTCATTGAAAATAAGATTCTCCCCACGTCTCGCTCTCTCTCACTGTGTGTGTATGTATTATGACCAAACCTTGCCTAGCTGTGTGTGTGTGTGTGTGTGTGTGTGCGCATTGGGTTACTCACCCTCCCTCTCTCCCTGCCTGGCGGTGTGTTGGCAGTGTTCCCACTCTCTCTCTCTCCGCTGGCCGTCTGCCAACTCCCGTTCTTCTACCGCTGCCGACACAGACACACACACACCCCCGCACTCCTTCTCTTTCAGCTCCAGCTCCGAGAACCGCATCATCGCCCGCTAAACACACAGACACACACACACACAGAGAAAGCAGCCATGAAACCCACTAACCTTCTAGCCCGCGCCGCACACACACACACCTCTCTAAACCTCAATCTGGGCTGAACGGTTACAGAAGCAGACATCGCATCAGGAAATCACAGTGTCATTAAAAGGAGGCCAAAACAGGACAGGACAAAGAGACAGAGATAAACGAACAAGCATGGCACATCCAGACACAGTTAGGTTAGACTAGTGCAGTCAGCCACGGTGAGTCCTAGTTCTGTCATCTCCTTCCTGAAACAGAACACAGCTAGAAAACACATACAGCTAGCCGAGGCTCACAGAGAGAGGGGCAGGGAGCAAGAGGGGGAGAGAGGAAGAGGAAGAAGAAAGGGGGCAGAGAAGAAAGAGGGGGCAGAGAGAGAAAAGGGGGAGGAGAGAAAAGGGAGGGAGGAGAAGGGGGGAGAGAGAAGAGGAGGGAGAGAGAAAGAGGGGAGGAAGAGAGAGAGAAGAGAGAAAGAGGGAGGAAAGAGAAAGAGGGAGAGAAGCAGAGAAAGGGGGAGGAAGAGAGAAGGGGGAGAAGATAAGAGGGGAGAGAGAAAGGGGAGGGGAGAGAAAGGGGGGGAAAGAGAGAAACAGAGATATAGGGAGAGAAGAACGTAGAAAGGGAAGAAGCAATGCAGAAAGTGAAAAAAGACAGAAAGAAAGTGTGTGAGTGCAGAGAAAAGAAGCAGAAAGAGAGGACCAGAGGAGAGAAGCCTGTCTGAGGGTAGAGTGAGATAAAGAAATGTAAGAAACTGACCTCCAGATACTGCAGGTCGACTTATATTATCCCCCTCTCGTGATATGACTTCATCTAGCAATTAAGACGGGGGAGGGGGCCTCAATATATCTGTCCATTGCTATTCGTCTTTTCATACTCTGTCATCATTTCATCATTCTTATTTTTTTTTCATAATACTGTCCATCATTTGTCAGTATATCTGTCCATGTATTTTGATCGTATATCTGCCCATCAATTTTAGTCAGTATATCTGTCCCATCTTTTAGTCATATATCTGTCCATCATTTTAGTCAGTATATCTGTCCATCATTTTAGTCAGTATTTCGTCTCATTTTAGTCAGTTATTTCCATATTTATCAGGTCTATATTGTATATTCTGTCCATCATTTTAGTCTAATCTGTCCTCATTTTAGTCAGTATATCTGTCTTCATTATTCGTATTGTCTTTAGTCAGTATATTGTCCCATCATTTTAGTCAGTATATCTTCCTTCATTTTAGTCAGTATATCTGTCCATCATTTTAGTCAGATATCTGTCCATCATTTTAGTCAGTATAGTCTGTACAGTCATTTTTAGTCAGTATATCTGTCCTCATATCAGTTCAGTATATCGTCATCATTTTTGTCAGTATCTGTCCCATCATTTTAGTCAGTATCTGTCCATCATTTTCAGTCAGTATATATCTGTCCATATTTTAGTCAGTATATCTGTCCTCATTTAGTCAGATATATCTGTCTCACATCAGTTTTAGTCGTATATCTGTCCATCATTTTGTCAGTATTTATCGTCATCTTTTAGTCAGATATTCTGTCCATCATTTTAGTCAGTATATCTGTCATCATTTTAGTCGATGATCATGTCCATCATTTTAGTCTAGTATATCTGTTCCATCATTAGTTAGTCAGTATATCTGTCCCATCATTTTAGTCAGTATATCTGTCTATCATTGCAATGTAGGTATTGTGTTAACATGTCTTTCTCCAAATCTTTACACCCCCCCCCCCCCTTCTCAAACTGCTGGGCCTCAGTGTCTGCAGCACTGGCTGCTTTTTTCTTCCCTTTAATCAAGGATTGACAATCAGTAGAACATCAGTCAATCAATCAACCAACCAATCTTTAACTATCAGGAAAAGGAAACCCAGCAGTAGTGCAGACCTGGAGGATTGGAGTTCCTGTTATACACAAACATCTAGCAGCCACAGACCCACCAAGCACACTCACATACACAGTAAACAAATAACTACAAAACCCTTGTTTCTGAACTGGAAAAACATGTCTTTTTCAAGTGAAAGTACACCCTCCACCAATATATTTATTTTTGTGGAGGGGGATTGTGGGTATATGATTTATAAACAATGGAGTTAGACAGAGGCTCTTGTTAAGATGATGATAAACATCCACAAATCTAGCATTGATAGCTTACATCAGCAAGCATGACCATTTTAGACAACACATGGTTTAGAGTGCCCTACAACATATGGACAGGTGGAACCAACGGTTAACCACCACATGCTCTGTCCCATTCATTATAATCAGAAGAAGTGTGTGTGTCTATGCAGAATCGCACACACGTGTTTTTTTAAACTAACCTAACCGGAATGTTGTCTATGACAAGTAAAACGTAGATTCAGTGCATGCAGTCTGATCACGTAATAACGCACCGCAGTTCAGTAGTGCGGACTGAATCTGTGGTTTTGTTTACAGTGTGCATTCAGGGTTTCGTTAGGAGAATGTGGCCGGACATGACGGCACATTTATTTACTACATTTGACCGGCAACATTTTAATTTACTGGACATTTGACCGGCAACATTTTAATTTACTGGACATTTGACCGGCAACATTTTAATTTACTGGACATTTGGGAAATCTACCGGACCCATGTGCTGTGGGTGGGTAACCTGATTAGGGCGTCCACCCACAGTGCTCAGAATGACAGCACTTTTACAATATGGTCATTCATATTAACAGAACATGCCAGTCGAGGATGCAACTATGTGTGGCCCTTCTTACCAAATGTGCACTTTGAACATGTTAGAATAACAGCCAACAAGACAAGTAACAAACAGCAAAATCACTAATTTATGTCAATCTACTATAGTAGAAAAAATTTGGCTACCTATTCTATTGGTCAGCTTGTGGAGGAAGAAATGGCCTGTTCCAAACAGACTCTGGGACAGTTGTGGGATGATAGATACCAAA
The DNA here is from genome assembly GCF_002910315.2 of Salvelinus sp. IW2-2015. NCBI lineage: Eukaryota > Metazoa > Chordata > Actinopteri > Salmoniformes > Salmonidae > Salvelinus > Salvelinus sp. IW2-2015. The sequence goes on along the minus strand of NC_036839.1, from coordinate 37,605,799 downwards.
TTCATACAACCAGGAGGCCTAGGCTACATAGCAAAGATCAGAAAGTTGAACATTTTAAGCTAAACGATCAGGCGATTTCGTCACATTAAAACCACAGCAGGGCACTCAAGGCAGTTGGCTAATCGCGAATGTTTGTTCCATAATAATTTTAGCGGGAAAACACTGTTTTCAAAAGGGCAGTGCACATGCAAGAGGTTTCATGTGACAGAGATTAATAAGAATAGTACTTTGAAGCAAGGTAAGACAAGCCTCATAATATGCAGTAAAACCTTCAGTTTTCAAACAATTAAGTAGCCTATTTGTTTTCAAAATGCATACTTCCTCCAGCTCTTTGTAAAGTGGTGTGTGACGCGCTGATGAAGCCTGCCTTCCGTTTGACATTTGATGCTGTGTTCAAAACAACTCGGAAATCTCCAACTTCCGACTTCAGTGCGTTCAAGATAACTGGGAAAACAAACAAGCTCCAAAGGGGGAAATAGTTTTGAACGGTCATCCAACTCAGGAACTTGGTCCTCTTTCTAAAGCTCCGACTTTCCCACCTGAAGATCACTGAGGTCATTTTTATGTAACCTTTATTTAACTAGGCAAGTCAGTTAAGAATAAATTCTTATTCACAATGACGGCCTACACCGGCCAAACGCGGACGACACTGGGCCAATTGTGCGCCGCCCTGTGGGACTCCCAATCACGGCCGGATGTGATACGTCATGATTTTACCTGGTATTTTTCAGAGTTCAGTTGTCTTGAAAGCACCACAACATGCAGCAGCAGCAGCTCTGTCTGACAGATGTCCCACTCTAAGGCTCTGTATCTGTATGCTAAATAAGATACATAACGAATATACAGTACACACACCAAATTAATTCCACAAAATTATGCAAATTAACATAGACCGATAAGCATGACCAGCCAAATGTATTTCCATCGACTGGCATTTGCATCAATGACGAGGCTAAAAAGCCTTATTTTACAATGGGATTTATTCCTCTTCTCCCAGACAATTGGCGGGCACCAATTCTATTTAAATCGGCTTTTCAATTTTATTTTTGGGGGACAAAACTGGCTATTACCGGCTAACGGAAACCCTGGTGTGTGCGTGTCTTAATGTGTTCAGTGTGTGTGAGGAGCCAGGCACTAATAGCCTTGGGGGAAGGGATGTGTGACCTTGGATAAGGCCAGGGTGGGTGACCTTGGATAAGGCCAGGGTGGGTGAAGGGGGAACCCCATCCATCACCCTCCAGCCCCTCTGGCTCACCTTGGGGTTAGGCACAGCCGGAACCATGAGGCTGCCCGGTCACAATGTGAAGCCCTACCGCTCAGCAGACAGCAACACATGCTTTTGGAACCTGCCTTTGTATTTCACTATCTCTCCCCTCACTCTATTTCTCCCAAGCTAGATACACAGAGCACGCAAACAACCTAACCAATGTTGCCTAGACAACTCACAGGCCTAGGTTAACCTTTGAACTGGCCTTGTACTAACTCACTGACTGTCAACTGTCATGCTTCAAATGTCCTCTCAATCTCAGAGGCAACCGCAAAGGGCTGGTATAAGCCTATAACCCTGAACTAACCCTCACCCTGCAAGTTCAGCTATGGGGAGCAGGTATCTGATCCATAGACTGATTCTAAGACATATCCTATATGAAGTCATATATTGTCTGAATAATATGACAGTCTATGGGCCGCTAAAATAAGTGGCAGAATTGACCATTGTTGTAGCTTTGATTCCTGCACAGGTCACATGGTAACGTACCATATAAAGTGTAAATGACCTCAGATGAAGAGTCAGGCTACCATCACATCCCCCAACCCAACTACGTCCGCATTTCTCTCAACTCACCTGCAGGGCGCGCTGTTCCCGGCTCAGCTTGCTAGAGTCTGCATACAGCTCGGTCGTGACACATTTGATGCGGTCACCCACATAGCCCGAGGAGCTAGCGATCCTCTTGGTCAGGCTGGTCCTCCGTGAGCCTCTTCGCCCACCCTCTTCGTCCTCATCCCCTTCTCCATGTGACTCCTCTGTGTCTCCAACGCTCTCTCTTTCACTGTCCCTCTCCTTCCCCAGGTCCATGTAGCGATGGATGGGGTGGGAGGAGGTTTGTCTGTCCATCTCTTCTCTCTCCTCTCCAGACGTGAAGTCGCAAGAAAACGTGCCATCTCTAGACAAGTGGTCGCCAGACTTGTGGTCACAATCCCCAGTTGTGCGGACTCCAGACGTGCGTTCACCAGGCGTGCGGTTGCCAGAGATGTGGTCGACAGACTTGCGGTCACCAGACGTTCGGGCACAGCGCAGGGTGCTCTGGTCCTGTTCCCCTGGGTCTGAGGAAGGGCTCTGGTCCACGGGACTCTCCTCTGCCCAATTAACCAGCTTTGGGGAGCCCTGAGGTGGGCTAGAGGCCACACCTGGACAGCACGTCTCCTGGAGGGGCTTGGGTCTCACACAGAGGGTCTCTGGTTGTCTGTCTGTGTGGATAGTTGTCATGGTGGAGCTTGGGCTGGGGTGGTGATGAATATGGTGGGGGTGGTGGTAATGCAGTTGGTGTTTTGGCTCCCGTTCCACTTCCCTAATGTTGCCATGGCAACACTTGTGTTGGTTGCCAGAGACTTGGTTGGTGGTCGGAGTGGATTCTCCATCTGTGTCGGAGTGGACGAGGTCAATGCAGATGATACGGTCTTTGGAGGGGGTACTGAGGCTGGAGGAGGAAGTGGGTCTGGGCTGGCTCCCTCCCTGCTCCCCGTCCTCTCTTTTGGGCTTCACGTGGAACCCCTCTCCTGTTTCCACACCACTTCGGCCCCTGCGGGACCCACCACAATCGTCTGTGAGACCCCTAGGTTTGTCCTGACCATGGCCCCGGCACTTGGGCCCCTGATCTGCCTGCTCCAGGGCTTTGGAGTCTGGATGTGCGTGCATCAGAGGGTGGGTCATCTCCTGGGAGTTGAAGGTGAGGTACTCCCCAGCATGGCTGTGATAGGGTAAGGGCTGTTTGGCTGCCAGGTGGGAGGGATACAGGCTGCTACTGCCCAGCAGGACGGGGTGAGGGTAGGCTGGGCCCTTCCCTGGCAGAGGGAGAGAATGGAGGGCCATGCTGTCGGGTACAGAGTAGTGCAGGTATCGGTTGGCGTAGGCCATGCTGTGAGCTAGGTAAAGGTGGCTGGGCGGGTGCCCGTTGGTATTCTCCAGACAGGGACGTTTAGTATAGGGAGACACCTCCTGGGACGTCTCAGCCCTCTTGGGGGCTTTAAGAGGCTTCTCTGTGGAGCTCCTATGATGGCCGGCCATGGGGGAACCTTCTGATTGGCTGGGGCTGTGATTGGGCCAATCACCATTGGGTTTGGGGGACGGGGGCATCGTGGAGGCAGGCTTGTGATTGGAAGGTATTGGGGTAGTATGTGGCTCTCCAACCCTGAGGCAGGATGGGCTGTTTTGCTGGGACTGGGGCAGGACTCTCTCTATAACCTTGTGTTTGATGACTGAAGGAGAGGAGCGTTTCCCTAGGGGGTCTGGGCTGGGCCTGGGGGATAGGGCTGGGGGGTGGGGGTGTGTTTGGGTGGACCCAATGGTGGAGATGGGTGTAGAGGTGGGCACCACCCAGGAGGAGTGCAAAGTGCTGATCATCTCTGGCCTGTCTGGGGCCTTGGAGAAAGTGCTGCTGACCACTGAGTGGGAGGGGTGGGAGGAGGGTGAGAGGGTCTCCTTCAGGAGCTCCCGGCTGGGGGGATGTCCGTACCGAGGCCCCAGAGACCCCAGAGCTTCCATCTTGATGGGGAAGCTGTTGGGAGGCAGGTCAAACTCCAGCAGCCTTCCAGAGAGATCCAGAGGCTTTGGGTCTGCTGGGTCTTTGGTAGTCTTGTTTGGTGGGGTTTTCCGCTCAGAGGACGGTTTAGAAGGGGACTGATTGGGTTTCCTTTCACACCCCCCAGCCCTGTGCTCTGACGCCCCATCCCTGGGTCTGTGTTTGTGGGGGCTGGGCCGGGCGGGGGAGGGGTGCTCTTGAGCAATGCTGCTCACATAGAATGGGTGAGGCATCGACTGGGAAGAGGAGGAAGATGGTGGCCCTATTCGAGGGACTGGCCTCTGTAGGTCTAAGGTGCTGTCGCTGAGAGTGGGAGGCAGGGGAGGAGCAGGCTGGGGGAGGCGAGTAGAGGCACGAGGGGAGGAATCAATGGGAAGGCTATTACTAACACCACCACCACTAATACTACCACTGCTGTTGCTGGCTCCTTTGTTTGAGGTGGGTCTAGTGGGCTTACTGCTCCTGCTGGGGGGTCTGTCTCGGTCTGTGTGGGGGGGCTGAAGGTGCTGGGGTGGAGGGGGAGGCTGGTGAAGCTGCTGCCCAAACGGAGACCCCTCGTGGTGGACACGAGACCCGACACTCAATCCCTTCTCCTGGCAGTGCACCATGGAGGTGGGGGCCACCGACACCGCTGGGATCCTCATGGGAGACCCCACCAGGGGGGAGGAGATGGGGGACGGGGGGTAGGGGGGCATGAAGTAGAGCCTCTCGGTGGCCGAGGCAGCAGCAGGGTTCATGTTCCCCCCCTGGGAGGCACAGAGGGACTGGTAGGCCAGGTGCTGGGGCAGGTAGGGGCTGGGCTGACTGAGGAACTGAGCCTTGTACATGCTGAGGGCGGCGTACTTGGACGTGTCCATGAAGGGGTAGAGGCCCGCTTCAGGGTACAGCCCCGGGCTCAGCCCCCAGGGCAGACGTAGGTACCCGCCTGCTCCTGCACCAGCACCCCCCAGGCCCAGCTCTGAGGGCTTCTGCCCCCCAGGCCCCACGCCTATCCTGTCTAGGCCCTCTGGCCCCCTCTGGAGGCCTGGTGGAGGGCTCTTGTACAGGCCCATGTAGCCGTTACTAAGCTTGCTCCTGTCCATGGAGACATCAGGCTTATAGAGGAGGTCCGGGAGGCCGTCCCGGCCGTAGCTCAGGGGGAGGGTATTGGTCACTTCGCGGGGCTTCTCAGCCGACAGCGCTTGGATCCCTGGGTAGATCACGCCGCCGTGCAGGCGGAGGCCATCCCGCATAAGAGCATTGCGGTCCAGACCCATGGCGGCCAGGGGGGTTAACCTGGCATCCACCTACAGGGGGATAACACAGGTTAAAATCTGTTATAAATATTGTTTTAAAACAGCCTTATACACATTATACACACAGGTTATGTCTTCACTTGAGTTAGGTATGAGGATATGGTTTACATCTCTTGAAAGGCCCAATGAAGCTGTTTTTATCTCAATATGAGATCATTTCGGGGTAACAATGAAGTACCTTCCTGTAATACAGCGGCGGTCGGTGATGTTTTATATGAATTAAAATTTAGAACGTAGGTGCACAGGTCGAGCGAAAAATTTGAGTAATCGAGGTGACGGACAGTGACACATTCAATATCGCCTTACACACTCTTGCCTGCATCTAGTTGATCTAGGATGTAATCAATAACCCAACAGTTACAAACGAGAGTTTCTATTGGACAAATTCAGGTTTATTTATCCGTGTTTCGTTCTGTTGGCTTCCTTTTATGATTTTCTTTTACACAATTAGCGGAATGAATACACCCCTGATCACACGCAAACATAGTTCACTTCATAGCAGCCACATGATCCCTTTGATCAACAGCATGATCCCTTCGATCGTTGTATAATTCCTTCTCGCATCTACGTGCTCTCCTCCTCTCATCTTTTCCCTTTGCTTGTGGACTTCAGTGTACAACACATCAGCTGTCTGACCAGGCGAGAGAAAAAAAATCCAAACCTTCATACAGTATCATAACCGCTACACACACCCTKCATCGTTGTCAACATATTAGCTAACAACGTTAGTAACGTCATAGTCAACATAGCTACTAGAACTATTGCATTAGTAAACACGCTACAATCATGCTGTACAGTGTAGTCAGCAAGCAGTTACACAGGCGGGCCAGGATCGCAAAACATTTATTAATCCAACCAGTGTTGGATAGCCATAGCCAGCATAGCAACCCTCTCTGTTTGAGCCGAGTGTTGGAGTAGGTTAAACTAGCTAGCTGCATTCGCTAGCTACACCATATATACAAAAGTATGTGGACACCCCTTCAAATTACTGGATTTGAATATTTCTGCCACACCCATTAATGACAGGTGTATAAAATCGAGCACACATRCATGCAATCTCCATAGAAACATTTGCAGTGGAATGGCCTTACTGAAGAACTCAGTGACTTTCAACGTGGCACCGTCATAGGATTCCTCCTTTCCAACAAGTCAGTTTGTCAAATATCTGCCCTGCTAGAGCTAGTGCTGTTATTGTGAAGTGGAAACGTCTATGATTAACAACGGCTCAGCCGCGAAGTGGTAGGCCACACAAGCTCACAGAACAGGACCTCCGAGTGGAGAAACCTCATAGCATATAAAAAATAATCTGTTCATGGTTGCAACACTCCCTACCGAGTTCCAAACTGCTTCTGGAAGCAACGTCAGCAAAATGACTTTGTCAGGAGCTTCATGAAATTGGTTTCCATGGCCGAGCAGTGTCAGCTGGAGTGTAAAGCTTGCCGCCATTGGACTATGGAGCAGTGGAAACAAATTCTCTGGAGTGATGAGTCACGCTTCACCATCTGGCAGTCCAACAGAGGAATCTGGGTTTGGCGGATGCCAGGATAACACTACCTGCACGAATGCATAGTGCCAACTAGAGGTCGACCGATTATGATTTTTCAACGCCGGTACCGATTATTGGAGGACCAAAAAAAGCCGATACCGATTAATCGGCCGATAACAAATATATACACTGCTCAAAAAAATAAAGGGAACACTAAAATAACACATCCTAGATCTGAATGAATGAAATATTCTTATTAAATACTTTTCTCTTTACATAGTTGAATGTGCTGACAACAAAATCACACAAATTATCAATGGAAATCAAATTGATCAACCCATGGAGGTCTGGATTTGGAGTCACACTCAACATTAAAGTGGAAAACCACACTACAGGCTGATCCAACTTTGATGTAATGTCCTTAAAACAAGTCAAAATGAGGCTCAGTAGTGTGTGTGGCCTCCACGTGCCTGTATGACCTCCCTACAACGCCTGGGCATGCTCCTGATGAGGTGGCGGATGGTCTCCTGAGGGATCTCCTCCCAGACCTGGACTAAAGCATCCGCCAACTCCTGGACAGTCTGTGGTGCAACGTGGCGTTGGTGGATGGAGCGAGACATGATGTCCCAGATGTGCTCAATTGGATTCAGGTCTGGGAACGGGCGGGCCAGTCCATAGCATCAATGCCTTCCTCTTGCAGGAACTGCTGACACACTCCAGCCACATGAGTCTAGCATTGTCTTGCATTAGGAGGAACCCAGGGCCAACCGCACCAGCATATGGTCTCACAAGGGTCTGAGGATTTCATCTCGGTACCTAATGGCAGTCAGGCTACTCTGGCGAGCACATGGAGGGCTGTGCGGCCCCCCAAAGAAATGCCACCCCACACCATGACTGACCCACCGCCAAACCGGTCATGTCTGGAGGATGTTGCAGGCAGCAGAACGTTCTCCACGGCGTCTCCAGACTCTGTCACGTCTGTCACGTGCTCAGTGTGAACCTGCTTTCATCTGTGAAGAGCACAGGGCCCAGTGGCGAATTTGCCAATCTTGGTGTTCTCTGGCAAATGCCAAACGTCCTGCACGGTGTTGGGCTGTAAACCCCACCTGTGGACGTTGGGCCCTCATACCACCCTCATGGAGTCAGTTTGACCGTTGAGCAGACACATGCACATTGTGGCCTGCTGGAGGTCATTTTGCAGGGCTCTGGCAGGCTCCTCCTGCTCCTCCTTGCACAAAGGCGGAGGTAGCGGTCCTGCTGCTGGGTTGTTGCCCTCCTACGGCCTCCTCCACGTCTCCTGATGTACTGGCCTGTCTCCTGGTAGTGCCTCCATGCTCTGGACACTACGCTGACAGACACAGCAAACCTTCTTGCGCACAGCTCGCATTGATGTGCCATCCTGGATTAGCTGCACTACCTAAGCCACTTGTGTGGGTTGTAGACTCCGTCTCATGCTAACACTAGAGTGAAAAGCACCGCCAGCATTCAAAAAATGACCAAAACATCAGCCAGGAAGCATAGGAACTGAAAAGTGGTCTGTGGGCACCACCTGCAGAACCACTCCTTTATTGGGGGTGTCTGATGCCTATTAATTTCCACCTGTTGTCTATTCCATTTGCACAACAGCATGTGAAATTTATTGTCAGTGTTGCTTCCTAAGTGGACAGTTTGATTTCACAGAAGTTGTGATTGACTTGGAGTTACATTTGTGTTGTTTAAGTGTTCCCTTTATTTTTTGAGCAGTGTATATATTTGTAAAAATAACAATTACAACAATACTGAATGAACAATAACACTTTTATTTGAACTTAATATAATACATAAATAAAATCTATTAGTCTCAAATAAAAATGAAACGCTCAATTTGTTTAAATAATCAAAAAACAGCGTTGGAGAAGAAAGTAAAAGTGTAAAAAAAGCTAAAGTTTAAGTTCCGTTGATCAGAACATATGAAAGCTGGTGGTTCAATATTCCCAGTTAAGTTTTAGGTAGTAGTTATTATAGGAATTTTGACGCGTCAACTATTTCTCTCTATACCATTTGTATTTCATATACCTTTGACTATTGGATGTTCTAATAGGCACTTTAGTATTGCCAGCCTAATCTCGGGAGTTGATAGGCTTGAAGTCATAAACAGAGCTGTGATCAAGCATTGCTAAGAGCTGCTGGCAAACGCAGTAAAGTTTGAATGAATGCTTACGAGCCTGCTGCTGCCTACCACCGCTCAGTCAGACTGCTCTATCAAATCATAGACTTAATTATAGTAACAGAAATACGAGCCTTTGGTCATTAATATGGTCAAATCCGGAAACTATAATTTCAAAAACAAAACGTTTATTCTTTCGGTGAAATACTGAACCGTTCCGTATTTTATCGAACGTGTGGCAACCCTAAGTCTAAATATTGCTGTTACATTGCACAACCTGTTATGTCATAATTATGTAAAATTCTGGCAAATTAGTTCACAACGAGCCAGGCGGTCCAAACTGTTGCATATACCCTGACTCTGCTTGCACTGAACGCAAGAGAAGTGACACAATTGCCATAGTTAATATTGCCTGTTAACATGAATTTCTTTTAACTAAATATGCAGGTTTAAAAATATATTCTTCTGTGTATTGACTTTAAGAAAGGCATTGTTGTTTATGGTTAGGTACATTTGTGCAAAGATGGTGCTTTTTCGGCAATGCGCTTTTGTTAAATCATCACCAGTTTGGCGAAGTTGAAGTAGGCTGTGATTCAATGATAAATTAACATGCACCGCAGTGATTATATGCAACGCAGGACAAGCTAGTTAACCTAGTAATATCAACCATGTGTAGTTAACTAGTGATTGTGAAGATTGTTTTTTATAAGATAAGTTTAAATGCTAGCTAGCAACTTACCTTGGCTCCTTGCTGCACTCGCGTAACAGGTGGTCAAGCCTACCACGCAGTTTGCTCATGGATTGCAATGTAATCGGCAATAATCGGGCGTCCCAAAATGCAGATTACCGATTGTTATGAAAACTCGAAATCGGCCCTAATTCAAATCGGCCATGCCGATTAATCGGTCAACCTCTAGTGCCAACTGTAAAGTTTGGGGGAGGAATAATGGTCTGGGGTGTTTTTCCATTGTTCGGGCTAGACCCCAAAGTTCCAGTAAAGTAAAATCTTCACACTACAGAATACAATGACATTCTAGACGATTCTGTGCTTCCAACTTTGTGGCAACAGTTTGGGGAAGCCGCTTTCCTGTTTCAGCATGACAATGCCCACATGCACAAAGCAAGGTCCATACAGAAATGGTTTGTCGAGATCAGTGTGGAAGAATTTGAATGGTCTGCACAAAGCCCTGACCTCAACCCATCAAACACCTTTGGGATGAATTGGAACGCTGACTGTGAGCCAGGCCTAATCGCCCAACATCAGTGCCCGACCTCACTAATGTTTGTGGCTGAATGGAAGCAAGTCCCCACAGCATTGTTCCAACATCTAGTGGAAAGCCTTCCCAGAAGAGTGGAGGCTGTTATTGCAGCAAAGGTGTGACCAACTCCATAATAATGCCCATAATTTTGGAATGAGATGTTTGACGAGCAGGTGTCTTTTGGTAATGTAGTGTAAAAGTTAAAGTTAAAAAAGACAACTAAATATAGCTCTCTCTCGCATCTCCTTAATTTTTAAATAAATGTATTCAAAACTGTTCAACTATTGTCTCTCTTTGAGTCAACTTATCACTACTTGTTATGCACTGCAGTCCTAACTAGCTGTAGCTCATGCTTTCAATACTAGATTCATTCTCTGATCCTTTGATTGGGTGGACAACATGCCAGTTCATGCTGCAAGAGCTCTGATAGGTTGGAGAACATCCTCTGGAAGTTGTCATAATTACTGTGTAAGTCTATGGAAGGGGGTGAAAACCATGAGCCTCCTAGGTTTTGTATTGAAGTCAATGTACCTAGAGGAACGAACTGCAAAAATCACTGAAGCTGGAGACTCATATCTCCCGCACTAGCTTTAAGCACCAGCTGTCAGAGCAGCTCACAGATGACTGCACCTGTACATAGCCCATCTGTAAACAGCCCATCTACCTCATCCCCATACTGTATTTTTCTTCTTCTCCTTTGCACCCCAGTATCTCTACTTGCACATTCATCTTCTGCACATCTACCATTGCAGTGTTTAATTGCTGTATTGTAATTACTTCGCCACCATGGCCTATTTACTGCCTTAACTCACCTCATTTGCACTCACTCTATATATACTTTTCCTCCCCTACTGTATTATTGACTGTATGTTTTGTTTATTCCATGTGTAACTCTGTGTTGTTGTATGTGTCGAATTGCTATGCTTTATCTTGGCCAGGTCGCAGTTACAAATGAGAACTTGTTCTCAACTGGCCTACCTGGTTAAATAAAGGTGAGGGGGAAAAAAGAAGAAAGGAGGATGGAAACTAGCTGTCCTTCGGCTACACCATGGTGCCTCCCTACAGAGTGCTGTCCTTCGGCTACACCATGGTGCCTCCCTACAGAGTGCTGTCCTTCGGCTACACCATGGTGCCTCCCTACAGAGTGCTGTTGAGGCTACACCATGGTGCCTCCCTACAGAGTGCTGTTGAGGCTACTGTAGACTGATTGCAAAACAGTTTGTTTCAATCAATTACTTGGTGACCTGTTAATATATTTAGTGTAGTTCTATCTGAAAAGGATAACTTTAATGTTTTACTATTTTTACTTTTATTAATTTCAATGAGAATGGTCCTCCCCTTCCTCCTCTGAGGAGCTTGAACTGCTGCAATATTTATTTTTAAATGGAAAAAAAAGCTACAAAATATTTCCCAAGCAAGAATTTAGCTAGGTTTGTCTGGGAATGGTCTGAGTGACGAACTTAATTGGAGGAGCCTAATTTGAGGGAGATGTAACTAACAGTGTTAGTTTCATCAGCTGCTGTGCAATTTACAGATACAAAACACAGGAAAACACATTGACTGTCCTGGGCCTTTAACCTTGTTATAAACAGTGTTATAAAACTGTAATATACATGATATAGACGATGACGTACCATGCTTTGTGTGATGTGGTTCCCTTCACTTAAATCCAGATTTCTCTGGGTCCCCGCATCACTAACAGGTCATCTCCTGGAGAGAAAACACATGGGCAGAATCATTTGCACACATACATATACACTGACATGTCATAATAGGGGTGTTTCCTGGTGTGGTGGCAGTGGTGTGCTCGAGTTAATGACTGACTTAAAGGCTTGAGTTTTCAATAGCACCAACAGCACGTCACGCTGAGAAAGAGCGAGAAGGGAGACGAAGGGCAGAAAGGTGGATAGGGTGTGGATCCCTCTGCTATTGCAACACACACACACACTCCCCCTCCACCCAAAGTAGTCCCCCAATCTATAGCCCTCTCGCATTCCCACCCACCCAAGGGGAGGCCAACTTACATTGTGGGGCCCCAGCCATTCAATCACATTCTCCACATACTCGTTTTCACTCGTACACCCTCCTTGCCCTCCCTCCCGCCATTCTGCCGGCTGGCTAATATTCAAATTGCCTTCCAAAACAAACTTAAGGTCACTTTGAAAGGCTATTTATTGCTCAAACACCAAACATACAAACACATAACCTGCGTTATCACCGTTAAGTGAGGATGGTGAAATTGCTGGTAGTGAGAGGTACCTATTTACCCAAGTCAGTCAGTCAGTGAGAGAGGAGAGAGAGGAGAGGGAGAGAGCAAGAGAGAAAAACTTGGCTTCTCCATCATAGGAAAGAAACTCGTCTGTGGCTGAGCTCCGGGCCACAAGCATGCCGCTTTTATTACAGTGCCCTCGAGCTCATTAATCTCCTTCCCCTTGCTGTTCCTCCCTTCCCCCTCTTCTCCTTGCCTGGAGGCTCAGGCACAACACAGTCCTGCCTGTCTGTCTGCCCTGCCTGGTCTGCCCTGCCTGCCTGCCTGTCTGGCCTGGTCTGCCCTGCCCTGCCTGTCTGTCTGGCCTGGTCTGCCCTGCCTGGTCTGCCCTGCCTGGTCTGGTCTGCCCTGCCTGGTCTGGTCTGCCCTGCCTGTGTCTGGCCTGGTCTGCCCTGCCCTGCCTGGTCTGCCCTGCCTGGTCTGGTCTGCCCTGCCTGTGTCTGCCCTGCCTGTGTCTGGCCTGGTCTGGTCTGCCCTGCCTGTGTCTGCCCTGCCTGTGTCGGCCTGGTCTGCCCTGCCTGTGTCTGGCCTGGTCTGCCCTGCCTGTGTCTGGCCTGGTCTGCCCTGCCTGTCTGTCTGGCCTGGTCTGCCCTGCCCTGGTCTGCCTGTGTCTGGCCTGTGTCTGCCCTGGTCTGCCTGTGTCTGGCCTGTGTCTGCCCTGGTCTGCCTGTGTCTGCCCTGCCTGTGTCTGGCCTGTGTCTGCCCTGGTCGGCTTTGTCTGGCCTTGTGTCTGCCCTGGTCTGCCTGTGTCTGCCCTGCCTGTGTCTGTCTGTGTCTGCCCTGGTCTGCCTGTGTCTGCCCTGCCTGTGTCTGGCCTGTGTCTGCCCTGCCTGTGTCTGGCCTGTGTCTGGCCTGCCCTGGTCTGCCTGTGTCTGGCCTGTGTCTGCCCTGCCCTGGTCTGCCTGTGTCTGCCCTGGTCTGCCTGTGTCTGGCCTGTGTCTGCCTGGTCTGCCTGTGTCTGCCCTGCTGTGTCTGCCCTGGTCTCCTGTGTCTGCCCTGGTCTGCCTGTGTCTGGCCTGTGTCTGGCCTGGTCTGCCCTGGCCTGGTCGCCTGTGTCTGGCCTGTGTCTGCCTGCCCTGGTCTGCCTGTGTCTGGCCTGTGTCTGCCCTGCCCTGTCTGCCTGTGTCTGCCCTGCCTGTGTCTGGCCTGTGTCTGCCTGGTCTGCCTGGTCTGCCCTGGTCTGCCCTGGTCTGCCCGTGTCTGCCCTGTCTGCCCTGGTCTGCCCTGGTCTGCCCTGGTCTGCCTGGTCTGCCCTGGTCTGCCCTGGGCTGCCCTGGTCTGCCCTGGTCTGCCCGTGTCTGGCCTCTGGTCTGCCCTGCCCTGTGTCTGGCCTGGCCTGGTCTGCCCTGCCTGTGTCTGGCCTGGCCTGGTCTGCCCTGCCTGTGTCTGGCCTGGCCTGGTCTGCCCTGCCTGTGTCTGGCCTGGCCTGGTCTGCCCTCCTGTGTCTGGCCTGCCTGGTCTGCCCTGCCTGTGTCTGGCTGGCCTGTCTGCCCTGGCCTCCTGGTCTGCCTGCCTGTCGCCTGCTGTGTCTGGCCTGCCTGGTCTGCCCTGCCTGTGTCTGGCCTGGCCTGGTCTGCCCTGCCTGTGTCTGGCCTGGCCTGGTCTGCCGCCTGGTCTGGCCTGGCCTGTCTGCCTGCTGTGTCTGGCCTGGCCTGTCTGCCCTGCCCTGTGTCTGGCCTGGCCTGGTCTGCCCTGCCTGTGTCTGCCTGCCTGTCTGCGCCTGCGCTGTGTCTGGCCTGCCTGGTCTGCCCTGCCTGTGTCTGGCCTGGCCTGGTCTGCCCTGCCTGTGTCTGGCCTGCCTGGTCTGCCCTGCCTGTGTCTGCCTGGCCTGGTCTGCCCTGCCTGTGTCTGGCCTGGCCTGGTCTGCCCTGCCTGTTGTCTGCCTGGCCTGGTCTGCCCTGCCTGTGTCTGGCCTGGCCTGGTCGCCCTGCCTGTGTCTGGCCTGGCCTGGTCTGCCCTGCCTGTGTCTGGCCTGGCCTGGTCTGCCCTGCCTGTGTCTGGCCTGGCCTGGTCTGGCCCTGCCTGTGTCTGGCCTGGCTCTGCCCTGCCTGTTGTCTGGCCTGGCCTGGTCTGCCTGGCCTGTGTCTGGCCTGCCTGCCTGGTCTGCCCTGCCTGCTGTGTCTGGCCTGGTTCTGTCCCTGCCTGTGTCTGGCCTGGTCTGCCCTGCCTGTGTCTGGCCTGGTCTGCCCTGCCTGTGTCTGCCCTGCCGTCTGCCTGCCTGTGTCTGGCCTGGTCTGCCCTGCCTGGGTCTGGCCTGGTCTGCCCTGCCTGTGTCTGGCCTGGTCTGCCCGCCTGTGTCTGGCCTGGTCTGCCCTGCCTGTGCCCCCTGTGCTGGCTGGTCTGCCCTGCCCTTGTCTGGCCTGGTCTGCCCTGCCTGTGTCTGGCCTGGTCTTTGGCCCTGCCTGTGTTCTGGCCTGGTCTGCCCTGCCTGTGTCTGGCCTGGTCTGCCCTGCCTGGTCTGGCCTGGTCTGCGCCTGCCTGTGTCTGGCCTGGTCTGCCCTGCCTGTGTCTGGCCTGGTCTGCCCTGCCTGGTGTCTGCCTGGTCTTGCCCTTGGCCTGTGTCTGGCCTGGTCTGCCCTGCCTGTGTCTGGCCTGGTCTGCCCTGCCTGTGTCTGGCCTGGTCTGCCCTGCCTGTGTCTGGCCTGGTCTGCCTGAACAACATCAGTGTGAGACAGAACCCTTACATTTCCACATAACATGTTGGGGGCGATGAAACAGAGCACCATTCATTTTCAATGGAGGGAAGTGAAGAGGGAGGAGGGACCATTGGGCGATGCCTGGGCGAGGGAGCGTAAACAGAGCGGGACAAAAGTTGGGAAATGCTGAACTTTATGCAAATACTCTGATTTTGCAACAATATTGACCAATCAAAGCTCACTCTAGCTTCCAGCCCCTACAACAAGAAAATAGCTTAAAGTGTTTTGTCAAATACTGGTGGAGTCAACTAATAAAAGAATGGACGACCTGACCAGAGAGATCCAGGACATGAAGAACAGTTTGCAGTTCTCCCAGGGTCAGCACGATGAGTTGAAACAGGAGAACAGCAAGATGACAGCAGTCTAAGTCATTGAGAGAGAACATCAGTTCTGTGTGTAAATCCATGATAATGACGGATAAAATCAGATTATCGAGGGACAATCAAGGCGGAACAACATGGTTGTAGATGGAATTTCAGAATCTCCACGAGACTTGGACGGAGTCTGAGGACAAAGTGAGGGAAATTATCTACGAGAAATTGAACATGGACCACAGGAATATTGAGTTGGATCGCAACTACAGGACTGGAAAACCCATTACCAGCCCAGGTGACAGGCCCAGGTCGATTGTGGTCAAGTTCCTGAGGTTCAAGTTCAAGGTAGCTGTTCTGGAAAGAGCCACGAATTTACGAGGAACGTAGATTTTCCTCAACACGGACTATCCTGAAGCTGTGCGCCAGAAAAGGAAAGAACTTATCACAGCCATGAAAGCTGCCAGAGCGTGTGAGGACATTGCTTACATCCGCAATGACAGGCTCATTGTCTACCCTTCCTCCCAGAATCCTGGAAGGGATGAGATAGCTAAGCATATGGGTTTGTAGCTTCAACCCTGCAGCACACACACACTAATTGATTAATGGACTGCTGAATGTACATTTATCTTGCTTGGTTTGTTCTTTTTCATATTATGTCCATCTCTGATAAGCTACCCAGGAAAGGGCTGAAAATAGCCCATATTAATATATGTAGCCTTAGAAATAAGGTTAATGCAATCAATAACTTGCTAACATTCATGTATTTGCCATTTCTGAGACTCAGAAAATTAATTTGATGACACAGCAGTAGCAGTATAAGGTTATAACATCTATAGAAGAGACAGAAATGCTTATGGGAGAGGTGTTGCTGTATACTATATAGAAATACTTATTTTCCACCATAATTTGCAAATAAATTCATTAAAAATCCTACAATGTGATTTTCTGGATTTTTTTTTCTCATTTAGTCTGTCATAGTTGAAGTGTACCTATGATGAACATTACAGGCCTCTCTCATCTTTTTAAGTGGGAGAACTTGCACAATTGGTGGCTGACTAAATACTTTTTTGTGCCCCACTGTGTGTGTGTGTGTGTGTGGTGTGTGGTGTTGTGTGTGTGGTGTGTGTGGTGTGTGTTGGTGTGTGTGTGTGTGTGTGTGTGTGTGTGTGTGTATGTGTATTATATATATATATATATATCAATTTCCATTCTCAAAACTTTTGGCCACGACTGTAGACCTCTCTGTTTACATCACATACACTATTAAGTATTCACACACATTATTTAGATACTGACTGTTAGCACTTGGTGGCCTATACCAACACTCCAAAAGAAAAGGCTTTAGATGTTCCAAGTGAACCTGCAACCACAACACTTCAATAACAACTTGACTAAGATCTCTAAGCATTACAGGGATATGGTCTGAATGAATGAATTATATTATTCATTCAGAGCCATATCCCTGTAATGCTTAGAGATCTTATGTCAAGTGTTATTGAATTGTTATTGAAGGCTTTTATTGACATTACATGAAGTTGATGCAAAGAGTCAATATTTGCAGTGTTTGACCCTTCTTTTTCAAGACCTCTGCAATCCGCCCTGGCACGCTGTCAATTAACTTCTGGCCACATCCTGACTGATGGGCCCATTCTTGCATAATCAATGCTTGGAGTTTGTCAGAATTTTGTGGGTTTTTGTTTGTCACCCATCTCTTGAGGATTGACCACAAGTTTCCAATGGTAAAATTAGTCTGGGGAGTTTCCTGGCATGGACACAACATATCGATGTTTTGTTCCCCGAGCCACTTAGTTATCACTTTTGCCTTATGGCAAGGTGCTCCATCATGCTGGAAAAGGCATTGGTTCATCCACAAACTGTTCCTGATGGTTGGGAGAAGTTGCTCTTCGGAGGATGTGTTGCTACCATTTCTTTATTCATAGCTGTGTTCTTAGGCAAAATTGTGAATGGGCCCACTCCCTTGGCTGAGATGCAACCACACAGTGAATGGCCTCAGGATGCTTTACTGTTGGCATGACACAGGACTGATGCTAGTGCTCCCTTGTCTTCTCCGGACAAGCATTTTTCCAGATTCCCCAACAATCGGAAAGGGGATTCATCAGAGAAAATGACTTTACCCCAGTCCTCAGCAGTTCAAATCCTGTTACCTTTTGAGAATATCAGTCTTGTCCTTGATGTTTTTCCTGGAGAGAAGTGGCTTCTCTGCTTGCCCTTCTTGACACCAGCCATCCTCCAAAGAGTCTTCGCCTCACTGTGCGTGCAGATGCACTCACACCTGCCTGGCTCGCATTCCTGAGCAAGCTCTGTACTGGTGGTGCCCGATCCGGCACGCTGAATAACTTTAGGAGACGGTCCTGGCACTTGCTGGACTTTCTTGGGCGCCCTGAAGCCTTCTTCACAACATTGAACCGTCTCCTTGAAGTTCTTGATGATCCGATAAATGGTTGATTTAGGTGCAATCTTACTGGCAGCAATATCCTTGCCTGTGAAGCCCTTTTTGTGCAAAGCAATGATGACGGCATGTGTCTCCTTGCAGGTAACAATGGCTGACAGAGGAAGAACAATGATTCTAAGCACCCCCCTCCTTTTTGAAGCTTCCAGTCTGTTATTCAAACTCAATCAGCATGACAGAGTGATCTCCAGTCTTGTCCTCGTCAACACTCACAGGAGATAATCACTACATGATGTCAGCTGGTCCTTTTGTTGGCAGGGCTGAAATGCAGTGGAAATGTTTTTCGGGAGTTTCAGTTAATTTGCATGGCAAAGAGGGACTTTGCAATTAATTGCAATTCATACTGATCACTTTTCTCATAACATTCTGGAGTATATGCAAATTGCCATCATACAAACTGAGGCAGCAGACTTTGTGAAAATGTATATTTGTGTCATTCTCAATACTTTTGGCCACAACTGTACTTTCTTGGGGACCTGAATATTCACTGGTTTTCATCAAGCTGTCCGCTCAAGAGGAAGCTTTTCGCTGTAACCAGTTCCTGTAATCTGGTTCAGGGTATTAATCAACTTACCAGGGTGTTTACAACCACTACAGGAACAAGACCATCCACATGATTCAATCACATTTTTACTGATACTGTATCCATCACATTTTTACTAATACTGTATAACTTTGTTCTAAAGCTGTATTTCGTGCCCATTGGATGCAGTGATTACATAGTGGCTATATCCAGGAGAGCCAAATTTCCAAAAGCTGGGCCKAAAAAAATAGTGCATAAGAGATCATACAAAAGATTTTGCCATGACTCTTATATTGATGTTAAAAATATTTGTTGGTCTGATGTGATAAGGAGAATCCAGATGCTGCACTTAATGAATTTATGAAATTTCTTCTTTCAATTATTGATAAACATATGAAACTGACTGTTAAGGCTCCATGGATTGATGAGGAAATGAAAAACTATAGTTGAAAGAGATGGGGCAAAAAGTAGTGGCTAGTAATTTTGGCTGCACATCTGACTGGCAAATTGAGAAATTATGTGACTAAACTCAACAAAAATAAGAAGAAACTGTATTATGAAGCCAAGATCAATGATATAAAGTGATGGGAAAAAAACTTAAGTACTTAAAAAAAAAAATGTCCAGAAAGACTAATTGAACTCCATCTTTCATCAAATCAGATGGCTTATTCATCACAAAATCATTGTGTTTATTTTAATGATTACTTCATTGGCAAAGTGGGCAAACGTAGGCAGGAAATGCCAACAATTAGCAGTGAGCCATCGTATTAATGCATAAAAAACAAATAATGAAAGAAATGCATTGCAAGTTTGAATTTTGTAAAGTTAGTGTGGGAGAGGTGGGGAAATTATTGTTAACAATCAAAAATGACAAACCTCCTGGCATTGATAATTAGATGGAAAGCTACTGAGGATGGTAGCTGCCTCTATAGCCCCTCCTACAGTATCTGTCATATCTTTAATCTGAGCCTGGAGGAAAGTCTCCATCCTCAGGCCTGGAGGGAAGCTAAAGTAATTACGCTACCCAAGAGAGTGGCAATGCGGCCTTTACTGGTTGTAACAGCAGACCTATCAGCTTGCTCCCAGCTCTTAGCAAACTGTTGGGGAAAAATAGTGTTTGACCAAATACAATGCTATTTTTCTGTAACCAAATTAACAATAGACTTTCAGCATGCTTATAGAGAAGGGCACTCAACATGTACTGCACTGACACAACAGGTTATTGATAATAAGATGATTGTGGGAGCTGTACTGTTAGATTCCTGTGCAGCTTTTGATATTATTGACCACAACCTGTTGTTGAAAAAACATGTGTGTTATGGCTTTTCAAACTCTGCCATATTGTGGATTCAGAGCTCTCTCTCTAATAGAACACAAAGGGTTTTTGTGAATGGAAGCTTCTCTAATGTCAAACATGTAAAGTGTGGTGTTCCGCAGTGCAGCTCTCTAGGCCCTCTACTCTTTTCTAATTTTACCAATGACCCGCCACTGGCATTAAACAAAGCATGTGTCCATGCATGCTGATGATTCAACCATATACACATCCGCAACCACAGTTAATGAAGTCACTGAAACCCTTAACAAAGAGTTGCAGTCTGTTTTGGAATGGGTGGCCAGAAATAAACTGTTGAACAAGTTGAGACTAAATTATTTGGTGTTACCTTAGAATGTAAACTGTCATGGTCAAAACATATAGATTCGATGTTTGTTATGATGGGGAGAGGTTTGTTTTTTGACACCACACTCCAAAAGCAAGTCCTGCAGGCTCTAGTTTTGTCTTATCTTGATTATTGTCCAGTCGTGTATTTGAGTGCTGCAAGGAAAGACCGGCATGTCTTGATCTTCATTGTAACCAGAAGGCTGATATAAATACTATGCATGCCAGTCTCTTGGCTAAGAGTTGAGAGACTGACTGCACCACTTCTTTTTATAAGAAACAAAATGTTGAAAATCCCAAATTGTTTGCATAGTCAACTTGCACACAGCTCTGACACACACACTTACCCCAAAAGGGTTCTATTCACAGTCCCCAAATCCAGAACAAAATCAAGAATACTTACAATATTATATAGAGCCATTATTGAATGGAACTTCCTTCCATCTCATTTTGCTCAAATTAACAGCAAACCTGTTTTTTTTAAACAGATAAAGTAACACCTCAGGGCACAACGCCTCTTCACTATTTGATCTAGATAGTTTGTGTGTATGTATTGACATGTAGGCTACGTGTGCCTTTTTTAAATAATGTAGTTCTGGCCTTGAGCGGTTTTTGTCTATTAATCTTCTGTATTTATGTAATGTTTCATGTTTTGTGTGAACCCCAGGAAGAGTAGATGCTGCTAACAGCTAATGGGAATCCTAATAAAATACCAAATACTGGATTGGCTGTTGATACCTAGCACTACCTAGCCTGCTTGCTAGCATCCACATGAGGGCAAAGCTAGAATGGCTATCCAAATTATTGTGATATGTGGAAATCCCGTTTTACGCCCTGTGTGTGTCTCTCGATTTGCCCGAGAACATCAGCCGGGATCATTCAGTCTTTCTCATCCCGCCATACCTTCTCTCGCACAAAACATTTTCCACAAACTCACAGGAAACCGTGTCAGGGGGACTGAATGCAGCAGTATGAAGTAGAAATAGAAAAGGAGTGGAGCCAGGCTGTATGTCACTTAAGAGCATGGAGAGGTCGAAATAATAGAGGAGGAAGGATGGAAAGGCAAACTGACGTCTCCTCCATGACCAACCCACACCTTTGGGCCCTCTCGCGACTCATCCATGGGGGAACATTGGTGTAGCGGAGAGCAGGTCATCCCCTCATGGGACAGCCGGTCTTAAAAAAACACCTCCAACCGCCCAACACTCTGCAAGACATTCAAAACTGTGTCATGACGGCCTCTGTTGGTCCATCAATGTAAGCCTAGACGTGTAATGTTAAGCAATAAACCACATTAAAAGCCTATATAAAACAGCAGAGAGCATTACAGAAACCTGCTGTCTGTGGTTACAGGTTTGGATCGCTCAAGTGATCTGCAACATGAGGCTACGTTCACACGCATGGATCGATYAGGGCAAACGGGTCTGCCCGAGTAGCCAATGCACTGTGTAATGTTCAATATCCTAGACTATATCCATGGGCACAAAATCCTCAACAACGAAAACACACACATTGAGTGGTAATTTGAAAGCCTATCAATCGTCGCGCTTTACCAAAACATTAAAGGGTATAAAGCATGAGTTTTTACTCCCCAATGTAACAGAGTGTGGTCAAAGACTTACTAATGTAGTTGTAGTCACCATCTGGTTAACTACAACTACAAAGTTATATTTTAGCGGTTTTTACATATTTATTAACTTATTTCCAGATATCTCCTAAACTACCCACAATGCACTATTTATCAACTTTATATGGAGAATCTACTCTGCGTTAGCTAGCTCGACATGGCTAACATTAGCCACTAGCCATGTAGACAGTGTTGGCAGTGGTGAGCTACAATCCACCAATCATGAGGAGGTGTGATATAAACAACCAATCAGATTCCCCACACGTGGGGGAAGCATAATATCTGTGAAGTAGTCTACTAGAGTTTTTCAACCTTGGCTTAGTACTAGCACACTACAGTAGCTGACTGACTGCGATTTTGTGATAATTTCCATCTACCTGGAGCCTTCCTCCGATCGCCATCTTCTTGTTGGCTGTTACCCTCGTCTTGTGCCCAATGCTGCCTCTGGATTAATGCCTCTGGACTCTATCTACTTTGGATTTACCGCACTATATTGCTATTGGATTAGCTGACTCTCCCTTTGCCGTTGAAACTGCCTCTCCCTCTAAAGCGCCTAGCTCCTTGGCTCTTCCTTGGTAGCTAACACAGCCGTCAATCAGTAAGTCTTCGCTCTCTCTACTTTATATCTGCTGGCTTTCTGTATTGTGTTCTGTGGGTTCCTGCCCGTGTTAGACTAGTTAATATTGTTCTCTGGCTTACTACTTAGATATGTCAACCGTGGTGGATAGCTAGCTAAGCTAAGATAATGTTACCGGTATATGCAGTTATTTGATAGCTAGTTAGATGGAGTTATTAATTTCCAAAACGTTGGTTTACTAGGTGTTGATAGCAACTGGTTGACTCATGCAGTGCTAACGTAACGTTAGCAGGCTGGTAGGGCTATCGTTACCTGGCTAGTAGGGCTAACATTAGCAGGCTAGTTGGCTAGCAACCTTGCAAGCTGATTTGCAACAAATTCATAAAGTGTTCGCTTATACATTGGCTGAAATTTTAATTGAAACCAGTAGTCATGAGCGCAAATGATTTGGTTTCATTTGAAGTTACATACACTGAGAAAAACATAAAGGCAACATGCAACAATTTCAACGATTTTACTGAGTTACAGTTCATATAAGGAAATCAGTCAAATGAAAAAAATAAGTTAGGCCGTAATATATGGATTTCACATGACTGGGCAGGGCCGTAGCCATGGGTGGGTCTGGGAGGGCATAGGCCCACCCACTAGGGCGCCAAGCCCACCCACTGGGGAGCCAGGCCCAGCCAATCAGAATGAGTTATCCCCACAAACGGGCTTTATTACAGACAGAAATACTCAGTTTCAGTTTCCTTAGCTGTCCGGGTGGCTGGTCTCAAACAATCCCGCAGGTGAAGAAGCTGGATGTGGAGGTCCTGGGCTGGTCGTGGTTACACGTGGTTTGCGGCTGTGAGGCCAGCTGGATGTACGGCTAAATTCTCTAAAACAACGTTGGATGTAGCTTATGGTAGAGCCAATAGCTCTGGTGGACATGCCTGCAGTCAGCATGCCAGTTGCACGCTCCCTCAACTTGAGATATCTGTGGCATTATGTTGTGTGACAAAACGGCACATTTTAGAGTGACCTTTTGTCCCCAGCACAAAGTGCACCTGTGTCATGATCACGCTGTTTAATCGGCTTCTTGATAAGCCACACCTGTCAGGTGGATGGATTATCTTGGCAAAGGAGAAATGCTCACTAACAGGGATGTAAAAAAAAAAGTGTGCGCAAAATTTGACAGAAATAAYCTTTCTGTGCGTATGGAAAATGTCTGGGATCTATTATTTCAGCTCATGAAACATGGGACCAACACTTTACATGTTGCATTTATATATTTTTGTTCAGTATACATTTGAACCTATTTCTGTTTGAGTGTACATTATAGGGAATAGGCTGACTCTCAGGGTCCTCCATATAACGGTCTCCTTCATATAATGTCACACTCCGCAAAACATTTTCCGACATGACTTAAGTATTCTTTGGAATTCTGATTGGTTTTATGTAATAACTCGAAAAATAGAAGTTAGATGTAACTTTGAATTGGCACATTTCATGTATATGCTAATTAAAAGACATATGTTACTTGTCTAGACTGTGTCCGAAGCCGGAATGATTGAAATCTACGCCTCTTTAAAATACACAGGTGTATAGCAAAACCAACACGCTGAGCGCCTTCATACGAGACTGTGTGTGTATGTGTGTGTGTGTGCGCGCACGCGCGCAACGGGAGGAAAAGCCAGAGCATGTCGATTCCCATCCCTGGTGCTAAGAATAGTTTGCGCAACAAACAACTCCCGACAGCCATTCATCAGAAACCGTGGTCAGGGGGCAGGCGGGCGGGGAGAGCGAGTGAGCGGCCGGGCTGGAGCCCGATTCGCACCATTAAACCGAAAACCACCGGGTGTTTTTAGCAAGCCTAGTAACCTGTAGTCCAGTCATTATTGTGTTGTGGGGGAGGGAGCTGCGCAGAGAAAGAGAGAGAGAGCGAGTGAGGCGGAGAGAGATTAAGAGAGAGACCTCAGTTCCAGTCTCTCTCGTTTCCTGTTACTATCGCGACTTGACCTCCATCTGACATGCCATACGGGGAGGAACAAACACCAGAGCCACTGATAATTTCCTCACGGCCAACGCTCAACCGACTTCCCAGGTTGCCCTCCTTTAATTAGTTATCCCTTTGGAGAGAAGAATGTAGGTGTGTGTGTGTTACAGAGAAGTGGTATGGGCTACATTTTCCCGTGCCTGGCCTGCTGCTGTGCAAGCCCTTCTCTCTATATCGACCTGCAGGCTCGAGCGAACAGGGACGAGGAAGGGGTGCAGAGCGGAGTGTTGGCGCCCTCGCGCTCTTTGTCCCTGGCGCTCGGCCAGCTCTCCCTGGAGCGCCGAGGCTCGAGCTCCTGCTCTAAAAAAAATAGTGTGACGCAGGATACTCTCCGCAGCGACGAGGGCGGGGGAAAACACGGCTTATTATGCACACACCACTACGCAGGGCTCGCTGTGTGCGTTTCCAAAACGAAAACAATGCTGAAAAACAACGAAAACAAACATTAGAAGAGGTTTAAAAATCGCGTCTGGATTAGGCTAAATACAATCTATTCACCACWTTAAAATGATGGCTGCCCATAATACCAGGGGGGTCCATAATTTGTCTCGTTTGAGGTAATACAATGATTACAGGTGTCTCAATAGTTGTAAATAAAATAGTAGTTATGTCTTTTGATACATCACATTTATTTTGTTTATTTGGCATTCATTAACATTCATTACGAGAGTAATTGAGATAAGACCTAAATGTAACGGACAACCCTTCACTCCTCATCATGCGTAACAGCACACACGCAGCTGCCGAAAGATAGTTTGTGCGTGTCTGAGTGTGTTTGCCTTGCAGCGTGTGTGTGTGTGTCAGAGAGACGGGGGCAGGGAAACTCCGAGACAGCTCCTCATACACACAGAGAGAGAGACGCGGGCAGGCCTCCAACACTTCTCCGCACGGAATACCAGCGCGGCACGACAGACAGGCGGCAGAGCCCACAGGGGGGGCTAAATAACCACGCAGAGGGCTTTCGCTTCCCACCCCACACGATTTCAACGACCCCGTAGTCGATACACAGCATCTTATTCCGTAACACACAATGTGACCATGGAAAGTCAAACTCATCGGAGAAAATTCCACCACCAAGTCCCAATTGATTTACTGGCTAATCTCAACATCCCAACAATTTAGCACAATATATCAGTTGTCAACAAATTATCAGCAGTGGTCCGCTACATATCAATCTATTATTTCCAAATAGCGAACGCACGCTATGACCAATTAAATACATAACCTTACAATTGGAATATTGTGTCCACAAGGTCCCGTGTCAGAGGGAGTGCGAAAGCTGAGGAGGGAACGGACGAGAGAGAGAGAGAGAGCTCGGCAATAGTGCACACATACACACACTAAGGCAGGTGCACATATCTGAGTGTACCTGTGCCCGAGCACCTGCCCCTTTACCCTCCCAGTCGCCAAGTTACCTTTCAGTGCCTTCAGTAAGGATTCACACCCCTTGATTTAGTCCATATTGTGTTATGGTACCGCCTGAATTCAAAATATCAACCATCTACACAAAATACTCTGTAATGTCAAAGTGGAATTAGTGAATTTAAAAAATATATAAAAAATACTAATATATCTTGTTTAGATAATTATTCAACCCCCTGAGTCAAAACATGTCATCACATTTGGCAGCGATTACTGCTGTGAGTATTTCTGGGTAAGTCTAAGAGCTCTGCACACCCGGGGCCTCATTTAAATCATGCGTGGGGTCATTTCCACGCAAAGTGTGAGATTTAACCATATGAATATTTGCATGAGAGTGTGCGTAAATTTAAGCACAACGACCAAGCGTACACACAGTGCCAAAGTGGTGGAATAAGGGAACTGCTTTCAAGCATAAAATGCGGAAATATGTTACAAATGTGTTAAATTGTTAAGAGTAGCCTAATAATAAAATATTTTTTCTATTTCATTGTAAATTCATGAAACTTATCTTGACGGTAGATCATAAGTGTTAAAGTGAAGCCATTGTTAAAATACTGCAATAATGGTAAATATTGCTGACTTTCTTTTACAGAAAGTACAGATTTGCTCATCAGATATCGTTTACCAAAACCAATCTTATAGGATCTTTGCAATGATTTAAGACCTACTTTAAAAAGGCAAACATGCCATTCCGGTTCACATCTAAGTGCTTTCCACCCTAGGGTTTTTGTCAACGGGCACTTTTCACCGGGAGTTTGCCGATTCGCGTCTCACAGCCCTCAATTAGCCAATGTTTTGGGTGCAATGGTCGGCAAAACGAACAGTAACACATGCAATTTCCATACACCATCGCACAAAGTTTTTTTTATTAAAGAGGGGTTTCTTTGCCATGATGTCATCCAAGGAGTTCCCAAATATGAACAGAATAGATGGCACCCACATAGCRATAAAAGCACCATACCAAAACGAGTTAAACGATGTGAACAGAATAGGCTTTTACACTTAATAATGTGCAGGTTATGTGATGCGCAAAAGACGCTGCTGAATGTGGTGGCAAGGTGGAACGCACTACTGGTTCATTCTACATAACATCAATGTTTAGCAAGGTCACCCGTGACAAGTCAGTATTCGACTTCTGAGGAAGTGGGGAGATGAGGTTCGAATCTAGCGATAGAAAGTAGTAATTAAAAAATTAAGCCTATCTTAACCTTATACACTGAACAAAAAATGTGACATTATATATTATATTCTTAATTACAATAAAAGTGACAAAACATTATTTATCATTAATTTCTATTGGGCACAAAAATATCTCAAACACAACCGATGACAAGCCTACCCATAACATGATGCAGCCACCACCATGCTTAAAAATATGAAGAGTGGGACTCAATGATGTGTTGTTTGATTTGTCTCATACATAACGCTTTGTATTCAGGACCTTAAGTTAATTTCTTTGCCAATGTTTTTTACTCTGTACAGGTTTCCTTTTCACTCTGTCAATTAGGCTATTATTGTAGAGTAACTACAATGTTGTTGATCCATCTTCAGTTCTACAGACAGTGTTGGCAGTGGTGAGCTACAATCCACCAATCATGAGGAGGTGTGATATAAACAACCAATCAGATTCCCCACACGTGGGGGGAGCATAATCTCTGTGAAGTAGTCTACTAGAGTTTTTCAACCTTGGCTTAGTACTAGCACACTACAGTAGCTGACTGACTGCGATTTTGTGATAATTTCCATCTACCTGGAGCCTTCCTCCGATCGCCATCTTCTTGTTGGCTGTTACCCTCGTCTTGTGCCCAATGCTGCCTCTGGATTAATGCCCCATCACAGTCATTAATAAAGTCAACTTTGGCCTCATGGTGAAATCCCTTAGCGGTTTCCTTCCTCTCCGGCAACTGAGTTAGGAAGGACGCCAGTATATTTTTAGTGAGGGTGTATTGATAAACCATCCAAAGTGTAAAGCATAAAATCACCTGGGAGTGTGAGCAGCAGTGTGCAGAGTTTTCCTTTTTAATTAATAACTTCACCATGCTCAAAGTGATATTCAATGTCAGATCTATATATATATTTTTTTACCCATCTACCAATAGGTGCCCTTTGTGAGGCATTGGGAAAACTACCTGGTCTTTCTGGTCAAATCGGTGTGTGAAATTCACTGCTCGACTGAGGGACCTTATAGATAATTGTATGTGTGAGGTACAGAGATGAGGTTGTCATTCAAAAATCATGTTAAACACTATTACTGCACACAGAGTGAGACCATGCAACTTATTATGTGACTTGTTAAACATGTGTTTCACTCCTGAATGTATTTAGGCTCACCATAACAAAGTTAATTAGGGTTGAAGACTTATTGACTCAAGACTTTTCAGCTTTCCATTTTAAATTTTTGTTTTAAAAAATTGAAAAACATATTCCCAGTTTTACATTATGGGGTGTTGTGTGTAGGCCAGTGACAACGAATATTAATTTCAATCAATTTTAAAGTCAGGCTGTAACAACAAAATGTGGAAAAGTCAAAGGATGCGAATAGTTTCTGAAGCACTACATTTGTTTCTGTATAGAGTTTTCTTCTTTGGTTTGAACACCCCTTAAATCATTCCTACGTCAGCAAGTTCGCCACCCACCATCGCGTCCTTTGGTCTGCCCGGTAAGGAGATCACGTGAGCCAGGTTGTGCTTTTTACCCAGTCTGCCCTGTACAGAGATTGCGTGCAGCAAGCTACCTAGTTTAAATATCAACAGTACTGCCACAGCAGCATAACATTTGCTTAACACTTGATATACATCATTAGAGTTGGACAAAAGTCCATATTGTGATAAATAGCCTGAATTGATGCAATAACGATAAATAGAACAATACATTTGCAACATTAATGTGCACCAAAGTGTATTTATTTATCATCCTTTAAGCTACTAATACTAGTTTGATGGTTTGAGCCATCAAGTGTCCCATTTATTAATAATCACCAATATTAGCAAACCTATTTCATTTCAAACTCCAGATGTCTCTAGTAATATTACTTATCGTAATGAATAATATCAGCAAAATGCCTGCTATAAGTGATGGTATGGTCGGTGTGATTGTGTATGTTCGAGCTGGGACAATAAACTAAGTACAGAGAGAGAGAGAGACAGAGCGAGAGACGATTGCGGTTCCAAACATCTGTTGCATTATTTGCAGGCGGGCTGTAAACAGGGCCTCGCGCCCTCCCTCCACACAGGCGCATGCAAGTCGGTGCGGGACAATCCTCCCGTCAGCATGACATCCAACAACCGCGACATTGTGTGGCCCGTGCTGTCACTGGAGAACAGGCGACGGCCGCTGAACCAGACCATTCATCCCTGTCCAAATTACGACTAAATAGGCCTTTTATGTCCCCAGAGAGGCAGGATTGTAGTAACAAGGATGAGCATATTTGTCACCTCCCACCTTTTCCCAACTCCTTTCTTTGAATCAAATCAAAATATAAATTGTATTCGTCACATGCTTCGTTAAGAACAAGTGTAGACCAACAGTGAAATGCTTACTTACATCCTATTATACATTTGAGGTTTGAGAAAGCCATGCCTCCATCTTTATATAGATTTTATTTGGGAATATAATATCTGAATCGAATTTCTTCTTTGGCTATAAATTCTGGGCTGCAAATGTGGTGGAACTGCCTTGCATCAAAACGGGCCTGCTGAGGTGAGATGAAGTGCAAAGTGGTGGCAAGGTGTCATAATCAACATCCTCTCCCAATATTCTAAGTCAGTGAGATCATGAAAATATAGGCCAAATAAATAATCCACCTCGCACAAAAGCAACATTAGAACGAAAATATAAAAACACTCAATAACTGACCAAGGACAGACCGGGGATGGTTGATACACTTAATTCTGACCTGTATTCCCCATTAATTGAAATAAGAACAAATTAAATAACATAAAATTAGGCTATTTATCGCCACACTTAAAAATGTAGGCCTTGTGCCAAACATTCGGTCTCTCATTCCAGTATGAGTTTTTCCAAGTCTCTCTCCCCGGCGCTGTGGGTGCCATACAGTGGCATGTCTCTCTGTGCGGAAMTGATCCGTGCGCTTGGGGCCTTCGCGGAACTAAAAGCTCTGTGAATCAGAGAGGAAAAAAGGTCTCTCCCGTTTCAGAGCAAGGTCCCGGGAGGCCTATGCGGAGGCACAGCTTCAATCAAACCATGACGTCTCCTCCGGGAGCCGTGCAGCGCGCAGAAACACGATCACCCCCGCCTCTCCGCTGTGCGTTCACTTTTGTTCTCACACATCGTATGAACAGCCAAGAGCGCAGCGGTGGCTTTGGGATTGTTGTTTTATTCAGTAAATCGACACCACAAACAACAAGTGTGACAGCCTAAAACGGGCGGCCTGAAGATTAGTCTCAGCAACGCTGCAACCAGAAGGCATTGCCTAATATACTCTGGGCTACAATCAACCGCAGGACAACATGACAGTGGATGTACCAACACAAGCTCAAAATAAAACGTCACACGTCGCCATAACTGCAGCATGTTAATATATATCTATATATTTTTTTTATATCTGCAGCACGATATACCATGAAATAATAAAAAAACATGACGGTTATTTTTAATACCTAGGTCATAGGCCTACAGACATGATTTCTCACTCCCCCATTTAAAATACAGATGGTTGACTGTCCATTTCATCAAAGTAACATATCGAACCAAAGTCAGGTGACACAGACGTGGTTAACTGCCTGGTCATATAGGATTATATTGACATATCAGCGCATGGATTCCCCCTTGCAGATCTATTGATTTCAGACGATTACAAAGCGACCCAACATGGGTTTGGAAAAGCGATGAGGTTGTCCCTGTACGCCGCCGGTTCAAATCAAATCAAATGTATTTATATAGCCCTTCTTACATCAGCTGATATATCAAAGTGCTGTACAGAAACACAGCCTAAAACCCCAAACAGCAAGCAATGCAGGTGTAGAAGCATGGTGGCTAGGAGAAAAAAAAGGCCAAAACCTAGGAAGAAACCTAGAGGAACCAGGCTATGAGGGGTGGCCGGGTGGAGATTATAACAGAACATGGCCAAGATGTTCAAATGTTCATAAATGACCAGCATGGTCAAATAATAAAAACACAGTAGTTTTTGAGGGTGTAACAAGTCAGCACCTCAGGAGTAAATGTCAGTTGGCTTTTCATAGCCGATCATTGAGAGTATCTCTACCGCTCCTGCTGTCTCTAGAGTTGAAAACAGCAGGTCTGGGACAGATAGCACGGTTATCATCTCCACGCCTCCCTGCGCGGAGCCTTTGAGACACCGTCACAAATATGAGATCCATCAAACGGCTGGACAGTAGCCTACCAGCTCCGAGTATAGAAGGTGCCCTCGTGTACTTTATTTTGATTTATTTCAGCTTTGTTTAACTAGGCAAGTCAGTTAAGAAC
The DNA here is from genome assembly GCF_002910315.2 of Salvelinus sp. IW2-2015. Classification (NCBI taxonomy): domain Eukaryota; kingdom Metazoa; phylum Chordata; class Actinopteri; order Salmoniformes; family Salmonidae; genus Salvelinus; species Salvelinus sp. IW2-2015. The sequence continues at coordinate 37,574,781 of NC_036839.1, read as the reverse complement.
AAACACTTATTTACAATGACGGCCTACCAAAAGGCAAAAGGCCTCCTGCAGGGACAACACACACATCACGACAAGAGAGACAACACTACATAAAGAGTGACCTAAAACAGCATAGCATGTCAGCAACAGGTACAGATCGAGGTAGTAGGCTATACCCTCCCAGATCCAATCATTTAAAGGGAGAAACGCAAAACTGGCATAAGATCAATGTCTAGGCAAACTTCATTCTAGTACATAGGGTTATGAAGTCCCTCTGACAACCTGCCCATATGGACATGATGGTAATTGTATAGTGCAGGGTTTAACTCGGTCCCCCACCTCACTCAAATATCATCATCAAGCTTTGAGTAATTGAAATAAGCTGTGTAGTGCTAGGGCAAAAACCAAATGGTGTACCAAGGGGGGGCCCAGGACCGAGTTTGTGAATCCCTGGTATAGTGTATGGAGCGGAGAGATCAGCCCTTCTAGCATGACGACCCTTTGTTACGCGTGACCGCGAGCTATTCAACCAGGCTCGCAACCCGTGATGTTTGCCAAGGTTTGCCAAGAATGCAAGCTCTATAAACCTTGGCGATTCTCCCATGTCTGTTGAAGTTATTCATAAACTTGTGGCGGCTACAAAATAGCATTCACACAAAATAACTTCAAATGCTCCACTAAACAGACAGTCTCTCTCTGCGCGCGAACGGACACCTGGGGAATGGCTCAGCACGGGTGATCTCTTCACCCGAGCACAGTGGAAAATGATGCACAAAACAGTCCAATGGGATGCTCTAAAAAAAAAAAGACCTGCAGCCAGATCAAAATGTAAAGCAGCGGTTTAAGGCTTCATGGAGTTCAGCAGCAGACCTACGGACTTGAGGTGGAATCGACTCAGTCATCGAAAAGAACCGTTGGTCTGCTGCTGATTAAACGACAACGCTATTCACTAACACAGCTTGGTGAAGAACGGGTCGTTTTCTATGGGTCATCCAGAGACTCTTATCCAGACTGTCTTTCAATAATCCCACAAAGGAGGATACAACAACCACTTAATGTGCACATATTTTGTAAATAAAACACGTTTTCAAAATAAGGGTCACTCACAAGCAATCACAATAGTTATAAAGATGCTAAGTGCGCCTCATTACGCAAAGAAGAGAGTCCCATACGGTGGCATTATCCAACAAATCGATAAGATTTGGCTAAATAGAAAACCTCCCCCACATGCTGTGTGTGTGCGCTCTGTGCTGTGAGCAAGGCCACTCAAGGTTTGGAGGAAGGCAAACACACTGCTTGTCACTCGCGATTTAAGGAACATCCCGTGGTAAGGCTTTTGGAATTTAATACCTGGTTCATAAAATGTATCTTGTAGAGGTACAACAACCCTCTTAATGCTTCGTTCCCAGTACTGTACGATATTCAGCACTAACAGGGGAGTCTCAAACGTCAACTAACATGGAAACCAAACTACTGTTTTCACTCTTCAAGACACACAAGACTTTTCATTTCTTTAACTGTCTCAAATGTAACGTTCCCACTTGCTTCTACTATGATTCAGTTCGCACAGACCAAAGCCTTCTCTGTCCAAAACCAGCTCTTAATTTCCCCCTTTCAGGGTAGGCCTACTTATGATCATTGCCGAGTCATGTCATGGGCCAATAGCAATGCAAGCTCTCACTGACGTTGGCCCACTGCCTATTGGTCTATATGAAGTGATCACTTATCTGCCACAGCGAGGGGGAAACACTATGTCAGATATCTCAGTTTCCTTACCCAGCTCAAGGTAGTTGGGGAAAGAGTAGGCCATGGGGAGAATCTCAATTGCACACTCCTTGCGTCATCTCTCCTCGCCTCCTTCTCAAAACCGATTTTAGAGAAAGCCAGAGGTCCCTCCCCTCTGACCTTCTCCTCCAATGGGTTTTGTGAAGTAAGTGAGAGAGGGCGCCAGGAGCATGCAATTGAGATTCTCCCCATGGCCCGTTCCTCCTTGCATAGTAGCTATAGGCCTAGGGCCCTAGGCTATTTGCTCAGGCAAGCGAGGTATAGCCTGCTTAGGAAGTATATGCTAAACAGGATGTGGGTGTTGGTGTACTATACTGGTGTATTTTTTTGTACTACCAGAGAGGATTTGGTCAACTCTAACATTCTAGATCCGTAACTAACCTCGCCAATGTGCTGGAAACATCGATCGCGTGAGCGATCCCCAATTAGTGTACTATCACTGGCCAATAGAGACACACTGCATGCGCTGAGAAAACCTGGCACGGGGCTTTGGCTGCGTGCGCAGTAAGGACATGGACAACAGGAGTAACAATAGCCAATACAAATATCTACCAAAAAGTAGGTTAAAGGAATTAGCTGGTGCAAGGTGGTGATTTAGGCCCTAAACGGCCAGGGAGGCAAAAAGCCCTACAGCCTGTTTCCCAGATCAGGTTCACACTCTGGAGGACTGAAGTGTTTTCGGTGCGTTTCTCCGCTGACAGATCCCGTGTGTGGTAGGTAGGTTTATATGCAGCATTCGATACAGTTTCTATCTGCTCCGCACATCTCGCACTCTACCCCTCCAGGTCAACTAGCTCTCCTCTGTACCTCACACTCCCACTACACGCACTCATAAACACACACACGCAGTGTTGAATCGTATGTAAACGGAACAATCCGCACCTCTTGTCAGGGCGAGGCTGTATTCCGTAACCTTGTTTAGCACGCGCGCACACACACACACAGATTAAGAACACTCGTTTCAAAACACTCGATACACGCTTCGATCTTTTGAAGAAAACAAGGTTAATTTAGTAGCCTAGCCTAATTAACAAGGAACAAGTATTATCAGTCAATTTCCATCCAAACATTCTTGGAACCGTTCGCTGACCAGACTGCTGACAGCGAAGCCTCGTCCTGACCTTCCGACTCATCCGTCTCTCCTGGTTGACAGGACCCTGTCGCCTAGCCCAGGGCCGAATGACTAAACAACCAATGTTATTTATCAACCACATACCACTGCCCCGCCGAAACACACAAAGACCACCCTATGCGCTATTCTTAGAAGTTGCCATTCCACTCTCTCCCCCTTCTCCCACACACGGAGATCAAATCACTCCGAACCTGTACAAGAGCTGTAGACAATTGTTCGTATTTTTATGCTTAAACTTCTGAGATTGACAGTCAATTTGGAATAATCCATCTATGTCGCAGTCGTTGTGGTGATAGACTATTCACAATATAGGCTATCCTCTCATAAYCGGGGAGACCATGGTTTACAATTCAACAGTGACAGACAGAATAAAACACCAAACGTCTTTATTGCCTACAAAATTGTCTTACCTGGCAGTTAGCCGCTAATTCCAATCGTCTGCTGTCAACTTGACGCCTTTTTCCAGTTTTCCCCCCAAGTTGTTCACGGCTCTGAGCAAAGATCCGTGCATTCAGGTTAGGATTCCTTTATAAAAGCATAGACATCCATCCCTTCCCGGGCCCGTGAATATTCAAGTCGTTGGATATAAGCATTCAGAAGTGTTTCTTACTGTGTATTTCCTTGTCAGTCAATTTTACCAAATGTTACTCGATGTGTTATTTTCAAAATACTTTTTTAAAAGAGAGAAAATGTCGGCAAATCGACTTCGTGTGACAAATCCCTAGAAAGATTTTCAATCATTCTTTACAGAACGACCCAGAGGCGTGGTAACGTACCGTTTAGCAGAGCGCAAGCATACAGGTGGCGAGGTCCGCGGACTCCAGAAATTAATTCAGCTCGGTCGTAGGCAGCGCCATGTTGGGTTCTATTTGAGCACGCCGTTTCAACGCTCTTACTTCCACTCTCGTCATTCCCGATCTATTCCAAAAATACTATTTATATCCAGCGATATTGTGAGAAAGGTCGGAATTGTTTAACTTTCCGTCGTTGTTCATCATAAAGCTCTTGGTAGCTTCGTTTGCGGAGTTGCTGAGGACGCCGAACGGGGTGCGCGGCGCGGAATGAGTGGAGTGTTGTACTGCGAGAAACTCTCCCAATCTCAGACTACCCAGAAGGCCTGTCGGGAGACCGCAATTACCATAAACCTCCAGCGCACACACGCGCGTTGGGGCGGGCGTGTAAAACAAAATATGAGCGAGACAAGGGGGAGGGTGACAGAGTACGGTAAAAGAGAAAAATTAAGTGAAAGGTAGAAATTTACTGAGGGATGACAGCATAGCGTAATGGAAGGCTCAGGCAGAGAAAGAGAGTGGGATAAGGAAAGTGAAGAGGTAAAATATAGGATTATGAGTGAGAGCGAGGGAAATGGAAAAAACGCAAGAAGAGAGAGAACCAGATCTTCCAAGTTCAATGATGAGCTGTCAAATTCTGGCACTTGAAAACCCAGAGTGAGTCATTTTTATGTTTACATTTTAGTAATTTGACGTTCTTATCCAGAGCTTCATACAGGAGCAATTAGGGTTAAGTACCTTAGTCAAGGGCACATAGACAGATTTGTAACCTCGTCTGCTCAGAGATTCGAACCGGCAACCTTTCGATTACTGGCTCTCTTAAGTAGGGCTCTGTGTGTGTGTGTGTGTGTGTGTGTGTGTGTGTGTGTGTGTGTGTGTGTGTGTGTGTGTGTGTGTGTGTGGTGTGTGTGTGTGTGTGTAAAGATATCTGAGACCTTGGGTGTGACGACAGTAAAGGCTGTGCTGTCATACACAGTGAACTAGATGGGCAGATGTGTACTTCCTGAGTTCGAGGCCAATGTAAGGAAGATTGGAAGATTGGCCTTTACTACCTACAATATTAAAACATTATCTCACAATTCACCCTCAAATATGCAACCCCAAATATATTGAAAGGGGATGGCCATGGACAATGGACTGTACATGTTTGGGTTCAATTTGCATTTTTCAAAGTCATGCCATGCAGTGAGTTGGAGAAATGTGATGAGGAAGAGAGAGTGACCCAGAAAGAGGAAAAGGAGGAGAGGAAGAGAGAGTGACCCAGAAAGAGGAAGGAAGGGAGGGAGGGAGACATTGTGTTGGTTGAGACTCATCTGTTAGGTCTCAGTGGCAAATATAGGAGAGGAAGCTAGGGATATCCAGCCTAGCCGGAGGTTTGGTGTGGTCTGTGTATGTGTGAGAGAGAGCGAGAGAGGGGTGGGGGGAGAAGGAGGGGAGGAGAGTTGGCAGGGGAAAGTCTGGGTGTATTTTATGCAGCTGTTGAGAGTAGGAGTTGAAAAAGCAGTGCCAGACACTCTCTCTCTCTCAAACACACCACCCACACATTGAAAAACCATACAAATTAGTCCTTGAAGGCAAACTGTCAAGTAACTGTCAGGTGAGTCCGTGGATGTTCTTTAAACTKGCTGACTGAAGTCAGAGAGAGAGGCAGAGGCTGGGGCAGGAGAGAAGGAATCAGAWAAGACATTGAGAGAAATAGAAAAAGAGAATGAGATGAGAGAGGCTGAGAGTGCTGCATTACTCTGCTCTGTAATCAGAGCCGTCGGCCCAGATTTTTTTTTATAACACACACAAAGGTAGGCACACACACACACACTATTACTAATTACTATGAGAGTGAGTGGGGAATCCTGAACAGGCTGGGCACTGCAGTGGATAGCTGCTGTCTTACAGGCTCCAGGCCAATCCTGCTGTTTAGTGTGTTTTATTATGCTGATCTTATTAACTGTTTTTCAACATAATGTTTCCGCCATCATTTCCTATCACCGAAACAACTTCTGGGCACCAGCTTCACTAACCTCGATTTGGATGAAGATTTCTACTTCAATGAGTCGGCAGCTCTGGACGTTATGCTTACCGCAGACCAGGCCCTGATCCCAGGACTCTAAAGAAGAAGCTGCTGCCAAAGAGAAGCAAGCTAGGCGGCGTCATGATTAGATTACGTTGACGAGCATCTAGGCCGCCGTTGCCGAACGTACAATCACTAAAGAACAAACTGGACGAGCTTTGTTCAAGACTATCAACGGGGCCTGAAGAACTGTAATATGGCTGAACAAGGACATGGATAATATATACCTTGCTGGCTTTTCCATGCATGATCCAGATCGGACGGCAGCCTCGGTTAAGATGAGAGGTGGAGGGGTGTGTCTCTTTGTTAACAACAGCTGGTGCGCGATCTCTAATGTTAAGAAAGTCTCAAGTTTTTGCTCGCATGACTTAGAATACCTCATGATAAACTTTAMACCAAATCAAATCAAATCAAAATCAAATTTATTTATATAGCCATTCTTACATCAGCTGATATTTCAAAGTGCTGTACAGAAACCCAGCCTAAAACCCCAAACAGCAAGCAATGCAGGTGTAGAAGCACGGTGGCTAGGAAAAACTCCCTAGAAAGGCCAAAACCTAGGAAGAAACCTAGAGAGGAACCAGGCTATGAGGAGTGGCCAGTCCTCTTCTGGCTGTGCCGGGTGGAGATTATAACAGAACATGGCCAAGATGTTCAAATGTTCATAAATGACCAGCATGGTCAAATAATAATCACAGTAGGATCCACCACTTCCATCTGAATCTGTAGACAGGCCGAGTATGAGCCCACAAAGATCTCC
>NC_036839.1:37534210-37567530 GCF_002910315.2 Salvelinus sp. IW2-2015 | reverse complement strand
TTGTGAAGGTGCAGCAAGTCAGCACCTCAGGAGTAATGTCAGTTGGGCTTTTCATAGCGATCTTAAGAGTATTCTCTACTCTCTAGAGAGTGGAAACAAGCAGGTCTGGGGACAGTAGCCGTCCGGTTGAACAGGTCAGGGTTCGCCATAGCCGCAGCAGACAGTTGAAACTGGAGCAGCGCACGGCCAGGTTGGACTGGGGACAGCAAGGGAGTCATCATGCCAGGTAGTCCTGAGGCATGGTCCTAGGGCTCAGGTCGTCCGAGAGAGAGAAAGAAAAGAACGAGAATTAGAGAGAGCCACTTAAATTCACACAGGACACCGGATAAGACAGGAGAAATACTCCAGACATATAACAGACTGGACCCTGCCCCCCGACAACAAACTCACTGCAGCATAAAATAACTGGAGGTTGAGACAGGAGGGGTCAGAGACACTGTGGCCACCTCCGATGATACCGACATGAGAAGAGGCCATAGCAGCGGGACATAACCACACCCATCTTTGCTACAATAAGCAACAGGCCCCCACACGCTCAACTTCTAGGAGGGATTATCATTCATTAGGCGCAGCCACGGCACAACCCAAGGGGGGGGCCAACCCAACGAACCATACTATTTACCAAGAGAGTTTCCATCTATATTTTTTGTAGCTGTCTATTTACCACCACAAACCGATGCTTGCACTTAGACCGCACTCAACGAGCTGTATAGGACAAAAAGCAAACAAGAAAATGCGCATCCAGAGGCGGCACTTCTTGTGGCCAGTGATTTTAATGCAGGGAAACTGAAATCCATTTACCAAATTTTTACCAGCACTTCACCTATGCAACTAGAGGCAACAAACTCGAGATCACTTTTACTCTACACAGAGAAACGCATGAAAGGCTCACCCACGCTCTCCCTTTGGCAAATCTGACCATAACTCCACCTCCTTTTTGGGGGGTAAGATACAGTATACATATTTTTTTAACAATACAAAATATACACATACAAATGACAGCATAAAAACATCAATGACATCACCCTGCCCAGACCCACCTGCTCACACCCCCATCTCCAGCGCCTGCATCACTCTCCGCCACATGGCCTCAAACTGCACCATTTTGTTTCTCTCCGTCGCCCACGCACTTTCAACATTTAGATAATAAAGCATTTGACCTTTCCATTGTGTTAATGATGGAGGATTAGTTGATTTCCAGTTTTTAAGTATACGTTTTTTCAAGATGATTGACAAGAAAAGTATCTTCCGACACATTGCACTCTTCTCACTGCACTCTTATATGCCATGTCTTGAAATATGCAGACAGATGGATTAAAAGTACAGTACATTTACATTGTAATATTTCTGACAACCAACTTTCTACCTCCGCTCATATCTTTTGGACATTATAGCATTCTTAGAGGCATGGATTATTGAGTCATTGTTAGTTTTACACTTAAGACATGACCCTGCCATTTTGCTGTAGAATTAGTTAATTTTGTCTTTTGTGTAATAAATTATATAAACTCAGCAAAAAAAGGAACGTCCTCTCACTGTCAACTGCGTTTATTTTCAGCAAACTTAACATGTGTAAATAATTGTATGAATATTAGATAAAACAAATGAGACATAAACTGAACAAGTTCCACAGACATGTAACAAACAGACATGGAATAATGTGTCCCTGAACAAAGGGGGGGGTCAAAATTAAAAGTAGCAGTCAGTATCTGGTGTGGCCACCAGCTGCATTAAGTACTGCAGTGCATCTCCTCCTCATGGACTGCACCAGATTTGCCCAGTTTCTTGCTGTGAGATGTTGCCCCCACTCTTCCACAAAGGCACTGCAAGTTCCAGACATTTCTGGGTGGAATGGCCCTAGCCCTCACCCTCCGATCACAAGGTTCCCAGAATTACTCAATGAGATTGAGATCCGGGCTCTTCGATGGCCATGGCAGAACACTGACAATCCTGTCTTGCAGGAAATCACACACACAGAACGAGCAGTATATGGTGGTCTGGTGCATTGTCATGCTGGAGGGTCATGTCAGGATGAGCTTGCAGGAAGGGTACCACATGAGGGAGGAGGATGTCTTCCCTGTAGCACAGCGTTGAGATTGCCTGCAATGACAACAAGCTCAGTCCGATGATGCTGTGACAACACCCCAGACCATGACGGAACCTCCGACCACTCCAATGCGCAACTCGATCCGCTCCAGAGTACAGGCCTGGTGACGCTCATTCTTCGACGATAAATGCGAATCCGACCATCCACCCTGCGTGGGAAGAAAACCGCAACTCGTCAGTGAATAGCACTTTTTGCCCGTCCTGTCTGGTCAAGCGAATGTGGGTTTGTGGCCCATAGGCGACGTTGTTTGCCGGTGATGTCTGGTGAGGACTGTCTTACAACAGGCTCTACAAGCCCTCAGTCCAGCCTCTCTCAGCCTATTGCGGACAGTCTGAGCACTGATGGAGGGATTGTTCGCGTTCCTGGGTGTAACGGTGCAGTTTGTTGTTGCCATCCTGTACCTGTCCGCAGGTGTGATGTTCGGATGTACCGCTCATCCTGTGCAGGTGTTTGTCACGTGGTCTGCCACTGCGAGGACGATCAGCGCTGTCCATTCCTGTCTCCCTTTAGCGCTGTCTTAGGCTTCTGCTCTCTCTCATGCGACCTTGCAGCATGCCTAAGGCACGTTCACGCAGATGAGCAGGGACCCGGGCGTCTTTCTTTTGGTGTTTTTCAGAGTCAGTTGAAAGGCCTCTTTAGTGTCCTAAGTTTTCATAACTGTGACCTTAATTGCCTACCGTCTGTAAGCTGTTAGTGTCTTAATGACCGTTCCACAGGTGCATGTTCATTCATTGTTTATGGTTCATTGAACAAGCATGGGAAAAAGTGTTTAAACCCTTTTCAATGAAGATCTGTGATTTTTACGAATTATCTTTGAAAGACAGTGTCACGAACGTCGTCAGGGTGGAAATGACCGGACCAAGGTGCAGCGTTGTGAGCGTACATTTCTCTTTACTATGAATGTCGCCAACAAAACAAGAAACAACATAAACGAATGGGCTATACAGGCCACTAACACAGACAACTACCCACAACTAAGGTGGCAAAACAGGCTGCCTAAGTATGATTCCCAATCAGAGAACAACGAGGCAGCTGTCCCTGATTGAGAACCATACCCGGCCAAAACATAGAAACAGAAAACATAGAAATAAAGAAACTAGAATGCCCACCCTAGGGCGTGACAGACATGGTCCTGAAAAAGGGACCTTTCTTTTTTTGCTGAGTTTACATTAGTTTATACTGGATTAAGCATACATTTTCATTAACTCTAATTTCGTTAGTTATGTTCTAACAGTCCCTCCATCTTGTGCCAATATCAGTTATTTTTAAGTCTTGGTTCCAATAGTTTATATATTTTTTCTAAGAGATTGTCAGTTGGATAGGCTCTTTGCAAGGTTTTGTATATCTTAACTATCATATGAATATTCTTTCCTGACTCAAATTGGATTCCGTCAAGGTTGCTCTGATGTCCAAAAGATTTCAAATCGAAATTTTGAGATATGAAACTTTTAAGTGAGAAAATATCTACATTGGTGAGTCCAAAAATTGCTTTTTAATTCTGTKATTGAAATAAATGTATTTRCTGTTACCAAGTCATTTACTGTCTCTATGCCTTTAGTTGTCCATGTGGACCAATTTATCAGTGAATTCTGAAAAGCTATCCAACGATTGTTATATAGGGTTGTATTTTTATGGAGTGATATTGGTTCTCGTAGAATAAGTAAAATGTTCTTCCATATTGTTATAGTGTTCATAACTATGAAGTTGTTAATGTTCTTAGCTTTATCCTTTGAAAATAGACACGTGAAAAGATTCTGGGGATTGGTATGTGCATCTTCAATATGTACCCATCATTCCTCTTTAGTGCATTTAACTATATGTTGCAAGAAAAAGCCTGGYGTAGCGAGTTGATACAATTCCAAGTCTGGGAGGTTAAAACTACCCTCAGACTTAGGAAGATCTAGAACGTTCCTTTTTATCCTGAGTTTTATTTTCCCATATAAAGTCTATTATGACTCAGTATACTTTTTTAAAGAATGTCTTATCTAAATTGGCACACTTTTTTTTGGTGGAGTAATTGGTATTACCAAGAATAAATATCAAAACTTTGGGAGCCATACCATTCTGAGGATGTTTATTCTACCTGTAAGGTTTATGGGAAGATTTTTTTCCATTTAATTAGATCTGCTTTCATGTCGTTAAATAATGGGATTAAGTGATATTTATATGTTTGTTGTCACTTATTAAGCATCCTAAGTATTTTATATTTTTTTGTGGTCCACCTAAATGATTGCTGTAGACCATGGGTTATTCTTATTATTTTTCCTATTTCCATCATTTAGTTTTTTCCCATGTTATTTTTATATCCAGGCATTTTTGACTATTCTGAAAATATTTTTAGCAAGGGGGGCATTGAGTTTTKAATTTTGGTCAGGTATATAATGAGTCCGTCTGCAAATACATTTTATTTATATTAATGTTTACCAATACTTATACCTCTTATGTTTGGTTTATGTCAAATTCTTTCTGCAAGCGGTTCAATTGCCAGTGCAAACAGGAGGGGGGAGAGAGGCCATCCCTGTCTTGTTATTTGTGTATATTTGTTCTTTAAGACGTGTGTGTATGTGTGTGTATATATATATACAGTTGAAGTCGGAAGTTTACATACACCTTAGCCAAATACATTTAAACTCAGTTTTTCACAAATCCTGACATATAATCCTAGTAAAAATTCCCTGTTTTAGGTCAGTTAGGATCACCACTTTATTTTATGAGTGTTAAAACTTTTGTCAATAGGGGGGCGCTATTTTCACTTTGTAAAAAATCGTGCCCAAATTAAACTGCCTCGTACTCTATTCTTGCTCGTACAATATGCATATTATTATTACTATTGGATAGAAAACACTCTCAAGTTTCTAAAACCGTTTGAATTATATCTGTGAGTAAAACAGAACTCATTTTGCAGCAAACTTCCTGATAGGAAGTGAAAAATCTGAAATCGAGGCTCTGTTCCAGGGCCTTCCTATTAATTTGCCTGAAATCTATGGATATACATGCACTTCATACGCCTTCCACTAGATGTCACACAGGCAGTGGGAGGTGGAATGGGGTGTCTAGCTTGATCTGAGGTCGAACAAGAGCTCTTGGAATGACGTGACCCCAATTTCCTTGTATAGCAAGGCGCGGGAAGGACATCTGCATTGGCTTCTGAAAAGCGTTCGGTATAGACGTCTAATAACTCCGGCTTTGATTTTATTTGATACATGTGATAATATCATCGTAAAGTATGTTTTTTCAATATAGTTTATCAGATTATTGAACGTTTATCGGGAGTTTTGGCGTTTTCCGTTCTCTGCGTTTGGTGAAGATGGACATCTTCGCGCCACTTGGCTAGCTAAGGTTGCTAATTCGACAGGCGAAGAGGACATTCTAAAACCAAACAACGATTTATTCTGGACAAAGGACTCCTTGTCAAGATTCTGATGGAAGCTCAGCAAAAGTAGGAACCATTTATGATGTTATTTCGTATTTCTGTGGAAAATGTTTAGTTCTATTTTCCGCCCTCATTGCAGGCGCTGTCTCGCTATAACGTAAGCTGTATGTCGTACTAAAGTTATTTTTAAAATCTACACGGCGATTGCATTAAGAACTAGTGTATCTTTCATTTGCTGTACAACATGTATTTTTTAGTAAAGTTTATGATGAGTTCTTTGATTAGATTAGGTGACTGTCCAAAATATCTCAGGATAATTTTGTGCAGTTTGGCTACGTATTCACATTGTAAAACCGCGATTTGTACCGCTAAATATGCACATTTTTGAACAAAACATATATGTATTGTGTAACATGATGTTATAGGACTGTCATCTGATGAAGTTTGTCAAGGTTAGTGAATAATTTGATATCTTTTGGTGTTTTTTTGCGATCGCTACCTTTGCGGTGAATGAATGCGGTTGTGTGGTTGGCTATTGTGGTAAGGTAATATAATGCTATATGTGTTTTCGCTGTAAAACACTTAGAAATCTGAAATATTGGCTGGATTCACAAGATGTTTATTTTTCATTTGCTGTACACCATGTATTTTTCATAAATGTTTTATGATGAGTATTTAGGTATTTCACGTTGCTCTCTGTAATTATTCTGGCTGCTTTGGTGATATTTTTTATGGTAGCTGCAATGTAAAACTATGATTTATACCTCAAATATGCACATTTTCGACAAAACATAGATTTATTGTATAACATGTTATAAGACTGTCATCTGATGAAGTTGTTTCTTGGTTAGTGACTAATTATATCTCTATTTGGTCGGTTTTGTGATAGCTACCTTGCGGTAAAAAATGGTGAAAATATGCGGTTGAGTCTTTTGCTATTGTGTGGTTAGCTAATAGAAATACATATTGTGTTTTCGCTGTAAACATTTAAAAAATCGGAAATGATGGCTGGATTCACAAGATGTGTATCTTTCATTTGGTGTCTTGGACTTGTGATTTCATGATATTTATATGCTAGTATTTACTTGTGGCGCTATGCTAGCTATGCTAGTCAGCTTTTTTACTGATGAGGATGCTCCCGGATCCGGGATGGTGACCAGTAGAAGTTAAATCTCAGAATAATAGTAGAGAAGAATGATTTATTTAAGCTTTTATTTCTTTCATCACATTCCCAGTGGGTCAGAAGTTTACATACACTCAATTAGTATTTGGTAGCATTGCCTTTAATTTGTTTAACTTGGGTCAAACGTTTCGGGTAGCCTTCCACAAGCTTCCCACAATAAGTTGGTTGATTTTGGCCCATTCCTCCTGACAGAGCTGGTGTAACGGAGTCAGGTTTGTAGGCCTCCTTGCTCGCACACGCTTGTTCAGTTCTGCCCACAAATGTTCTATGGGATTGCGGTCAGGGCTTTGTGATGGCCACTCCAATACCTTGACTTTGTCGTCCTTAAGCTTTGCCAAAACTTTGGAAGTATGCTTGGGGTCATTGTCCATTTGGAAGACCCATTTGCGACCAAGCTTTAATTTCCTGACTGATGTCTTGAGATGTTTGCTTCAATATATCCACATAATTGTCCTGCCTCATGATGCATCTATTTTGTGATGTGCACCAGTCCCTCCTGCAGCAAAGCACCCCCACAACATGATGCTGCCACCCCGTGCTTCACGGTTGGGATGGTGTTCTTCGGCTTGCAAGCATCCCCCTTTTTCCTCCAAACATAACGATGGTCATTATGGCCAAACAGTTCTATTTTTCTTTCATCAGACCAGAGGACATTTCTCCAAAAAGTACGATCTTTGTCCCAATGTGCAGTTGCAAACTGTAGTCTGGCTTTTTTATAGCGGTTTTGGAGCAGTGGCCTCTTCCTTGCTGAGTGGCCTTTCAGGTTATGTGATATAGGACTCGTTTACCTGTGGCATTAGATACTTTTGTACCTGTTTCTTCCAGCATCTTCACAAGGTCCTTTGCTGTTGTTCTGGGATTGATTTGCACTTTTCGCACCAAAGTACGTTCATCTCCAGGAGACAGAACGCGTTCCTTCCTGAGTGGTATGACCGGCCGTGGTCCCATGGTGTTATACTTGCGTATTATTGTTTGTACAGATGAACGTAGTACCTTCAGGCTTTTGGAATTTCTCCCAAGGATGAATCAGACTTGTGGAGGTCTACAATTTTGTTTCTGAGGTTTGTCTGATTTCTTTAGGTTTCCCCATGATGTCAAGCAAAGAGGCACTGCGTTGAAAGGTAGGCCTTGAAATACATCCACAGGTACACCTCCAATTGACTCAAATGATGTAAATCAGCCTACCAGAAGATTCTAAAGCCATGACATAATTTTCGGGAATTTTCCAAGCTGTTTTAAGGCACAGTCAACTTAGTGTATGTAAACTTCTGACCCACTGGAATTGTGATACAGTGAATTATAAGTGAAATAATCTGTCTGTAAACAGTTGTTGGAAAAATGACTTGTGTCATGTCCTAACCGACTTGCCAAAACTATAGTTTGTTAACAAGAKATTTGTGGAGTGATTAAAAAACGAGTTTTAATGACTCCAACCTTCCGACCTAACTGTATAGGTGAGTGATGACGCGCAGGTGTGTGTAACAAGGGTGACAGGTGTGCTCCATATCGAGCAGCCTGGTGACCTAGAGGCCGGAGAGGGAGCACACTTGACATAACTTCAGACTTGGTCTTAAATATGGAGACCGTGATAAAGGAAGTAAACAGCAATATCGGACCAACTTCCTCAACAACTAAGAGCGTTAACTGCAGTGCTGTTTTTGTCCTGCAGCTATCACATTGCAGGACAGTAAACTATATACGTGCACATGTGCAAAAACTGTGAGTGCATCATCTTGCATCGCGTTCATCTGCAACTTTCTACTTATCTTGCTGCTCATGGCAATGTCATATCACTGAGTCTCCATTTGTTAATATAACTTAGCAATCTGAATTCTGATTAATATGGAAACTAACCAGATGCTGATGCCTTGCGAAGCAGCACACCACTTCCCTGTATGGTGCATGGTGTCCGGTTTCCTTCACTGTCACTTTTGCACGCTTTTGCACCAGGATGCAGCACTTCTCTGGCTCTCATCCCTTCCATTCGGCTTTGAAGTGTCCTGTGACATAAGGTACAGGGTAGGAGTATGACAATTAGTTCAAATTAAACCAATCCACAAACAATGCACTAATTGGATATGTACTGTAAATAACATGAATGTGACTTTATTTAACTGAGGAGGAGTGCAGCTTCAAGGGTGGAACTGGATTGGTTTCTTTCAGACGACATTTTGGTTGAACAGAAAGTCCCACCACTTGTAATAATAGACAGCTGAGGAATGGGTCTTGGAAAATGTAGTAATCCCTTTTCAAAGTCATAGACAGTGCCCAGGAACGGACAATCTATGAGCCTCAAATTCAAATCTGGACCTTGAAGCCAGTACATGATGCATTATTCCCCTCTAATCAAGGACTGATTAGACCTGAGAAACCAGGTAGGTGAAATACATTTTCAGGTAGAACAGAAAACCAGCAGACTCCGAACCTCATCAGATAAGATTTTAATACACCTGGTCTATGACAACCACATGATAGTTCAAAACATACAGTACCAGTCAAAAGTTTGGACACTCCAAGGGTTTTTCTTTATTTTTTACTGTTTTCTACATTGTAGAATAATAGTGACGACATCAAAATTATGAAATAACACATATGGAATCATATAGTAACCAGAAAAGTGTTCTTTAAAGTAGCCACCCTTTGCCTTGATGACAGCTTTGCACACTCTTGGCATTCTCTCAACCAGCTTCACCTGGAATGCTTTTCACACAGTCTTGAAGGAGTTCCCGCATATGCTGAGCACTTGTTGTCTGCTTTTCCTTCACTCTGCGGTCCAACTCATCCCGAACCATCTCAGTTGGGTTGAGGTCGTGTGATTGTGGAGGCCAGCTCATCTGATTCAGCACTCCATCACTCTCCTTCTTGATCAAATAGCCCTTACACAGCCTGAAGGTGTGTTGGTTTATTGTCCTGTTGAAAAGCAAATGATAGTCCCACTAAGCGCAAACCAGATGGGATAGCGTATCGCTGCAGAATGCTGTGGTAGCCATACTGGTTAAGTGTACATTGAATTCTAAATAAATAACAGACAGTGTCACGAGCAAAGCACCCCCACACCATCACACCTCCTCCATGCTTTATGGTGGGAACCACACATGCGGAAATCATCTGATCATCCGTTCACCTACTCACCTACTCTCTCACAAAGACACAGTGGTATAACCCCAAATCTCAAATTTGGACTCATCAGACCAAAGGATAGATTTCCACCTGTCTAATGTCCATTGCTTGTGTTTCTTGTCCCAAGCAATCCTCATATTATTATTGGTGTCCTTTAGCAGTGGTTTCCTTGCAGCAATTTGACCATGAAGGCCTGATTCACGCAGTCTTCTCTGAACAGTTGATGTTGAGATGTGTCTGTTACTTGAACTCTGTGAAGTATTTATTTGGGCTGCAATTTCTGAGGCTGGTAACTCTATGAACTTATTCTCTGCAGCAGAGGATACTCTGGGTCTTCCTTTCCTGTGGCGGTCTTCATGAGAGCCAGTTTCATCATAGCGCTTGATGGTTTTTGCGACTGCACTTGAAGAAACTTTCAAAGTTCTTGAAATGTTCTTGATTGACTGACTTTCATGTCTTAAAGTATTTATGGACTGTCGTTTCTCTTTGCTTATTTGAGCTGTTCTTGCCATAAWATGGACTTGGTCTTTACCAAATAGGGCTATCTTCTGTATACCATCCCTACCTTGTCACAACACAACTGATTGGCTCAAACACATTAAGAAGCAAATTAATTCCACAAATTAACTTTTAACAAGGCACACCTTTTAATTTAAATGCATTCCAGGTGACCACCTCATGAAACTGGTTGAGAGAATGCCAAGCGTGTGCAAAGCTGTCATCAAGGCAAAGGGTGGCTACTTTGAAGAATCTCAAACATAAAATATTTGATTTGTTGAACACTTTTTTACTACATGATTCCATGTGTTATTTCATAGAAGAATGTAGAACATTTGTAAAAATAAAGAAAAACCCTTGAACGAGTGTGTGTGTCCAAACTTTTGTTTTATTTCATAGTTTTGATGTCTTCACTATTATTCTACAATGTAAAATAAAAATATAGAAAAGCCCTGGAATGAGTAGGTGTGTCCAAACCTTTGACTGGCACTGTATGTTGAAGCTCTACATTGTTAAATTTTTGTTGTTTTTAAACAATGGAGTAATACATTCCTCATAAAGAATTAGACAGTTGTGCTGGCCTCTGATGGCATTTACCAGTTATATTCTTTAAGAACTAAAGGGTTGTTGCAAGCTCAAATACCAATACAATCAACCACGATCAGGGCTCCTGATTTGTAGAACTGATCCTGTACCGGTGTTTAGGTGCTGCTTCTTCCAGCTAGCTAGCCACCTAGCTATCTAATTAATTTACTGCTGCTTTCTTGTGGTAACCAAGCTGAACGAACAAAATATTTAGAGAAACGATAAACTCAGTATGCTGCAACTGTGTCCTAAAATTCTAATAATGATCATATATGGTTATAAACTGTAAATTAATAATTTGCTCATTGTGCTAGGCTAATCTTACCTTGATAGTAACCCAGTCTCCATTCAATTTCGTAGCTCATTAGTGTCTGTTAAACGTCAGAAATCATCAGGGAAAGCCGAGTTTGGGCACTGACATCACCAACGTAAAGTTGACATGATTTTGTTTTCCTCTAAGGAGTACAGTGCGCACTGTCGGCACTCGAAAAGTGATTTGTGTATTCCACAAGGTTTGAAAAGTATTTCTATGTGGTTTACATACGCCGCTATGAATGACTTGGTTGAAATAACATGCACACAAAGATCAAAAACTAAATGTGTCACGGAACAGTTCATACTAAATTCAGGTCGAAAGAGTACTTTCTAATTTATTTCAGAGAACACAGGCCAGTCCTACATCAGAGCTCCATTCAGGGCACTACCACCCTCTCTCTCTACCCTTTCTCTCTCTCCCTCTCTCTCTCTCTCTAATGTACACACTTCTACTGAGCTCTGAGAAGAACGAGGAACCCTTTCAAAGCTGAAAGCCATTGAATTAACTTTTGTGTTAAAACACAGTCCGAGCTCTATGAATGTGTGTGCATGTGTGACTGAGCAAGCGCAAATGTCATGTAAGTTTGATTGTGTGTGAGTCTTGAGGGAGGTGGAGGTAGTGTGGTTGCCCCTGTGCATTTATTTAAAAAAATGTCTTACCCCTTTTTCGTGGTATCCAATTGGTAGGTACAGTCTTGTCTCATCGCTGCAGCTCCCGTACGGACTCGAGAGAGGCGAAGGTCGAGCATCCCCCGAAACACAACCCAACTAAGCTGCACTACTTCTTGACACAATGCCCACTTAACCCAGAATCCAGCCACACCAATGTGTCAGAGGAAACACTGTACACCTGGTGACCATGTCAGCATGCACTGCGCCCGGCCCGCCACAGGAGTCGCTGGTGCAGGATGGGACAAGGACATCCCTGCTGGCCAAACCCTCCCCTAACCCGGACAATTGTGCGCCGCCCCATGTGTCTCCCGGTCGCGGCCGGCTGCGACAGAGCCTGGACTCGAACCCAGAATCTGTGGTGGTACAGCTAGCACTGCGATGCAGTGTCTTAAACCACTCAGGAGACTGCCCCTATACATTTTAATGTGAAACACAGTCAGAGCTCTGTGTGAGAGTGTCTGTGTGTGCATACCGTATGTGTGCGTGTTTGGGGTGTGTGTCAGTAAACCAAAACAGCGGGTGCACACACACACCCCAGAGTAAGAGCAGCACTCTGGGAGGTCACAGTGATCCAGCCATCTGCTCTTGCAATCAAACACTGGAGCAACGTTGGCACACACAACCAGAGCCACACGTGGACAGTTAGAGCCACACACACACACATTGCTGGCAATCACACACAGTAAACACACATGTGCAAACATGCTGCTGGCACACACACACACCGTTCACTGGAACACATTCTGTAAGGGCAGCCAACATGCAAATAAGCACTGTGTCACGCACACAGGCACACAGTGTTTCACTAACACACACACATGCCTGTTCACACATCCAGAGTGTCTCATTTACGCACACACACGGCAGGCTCAGATTGCAGGAAGCTCTTTGCACGCAGCTCAGCCAGCAGCAGCCGGTACTAATCAGCACAATCCACCTGCAGATCGTTATGGATCGCTTACCGCCATCCACACGCACACACACACTTTCTAACACAATGACACCTCTCAAACTCACACTGCGCACTCACTAATCAGCGGGAATCCGCCTACAGATCGTTATTGATTCTTTATCATACTCTACACACACACACACACACGCGCGCGCGCGTATGCATGCACACCCCTTCCCTCTCCCCGCCTTTCCGGGCTAACGGGTTCCCCACAGGCGCGCCACGCTGCGTTAGCGCAGCCTCACTGGGGATAATTACAGACCAGCGCGGCTGGGCAAGCCTGGCACCGTGCCAAGGCTGCTCAGCGATACAGAGAGAGAAAGGGAGAAAGAGAAGAGGGGTATAGGGAGAGAATGAGAGAGGAGGCGGGGAGAAAAACATAAAGGGACGGGAATTCTATAGCCTATTGTATAGACTTTCAACCAGCCAGCTCTTTCAAAATTGATGTCGAAATTGGACCTCTGTCATGTCCTGAGGACGTCGGGATATGCCTTTAAAACTGACCACTAGAGGCAACAGTGAGCACTATTACCATCAAGTAGACTTGGGGTTTGCCGGTATATTGTGGACGTGGCTGGTGGAAGGGCAGTATTTCAATGACTTTGACTCAGAAGGTTGCGTGATCGATCCCAGTCATGGACGCTGTTTTTTACATTTGGGTTTTAACCATATCCCAAACCTTAAACATCACCGTACCGTTTTGAAAGCCACAAGCTTTCACCATCTCCCTGCAGAACTAGACCTTCATCCATGTTCTCCAAACATCATATTTCGAATTTGCTCCAAAAATCAACTTTTGAAGTTTATGGTTAAGTTTAGGCACTCATTCCAAATGGTTACGGTAATGGTTAAGGTTTGGGATTAGGTTAAAACCCCCAAAATACCTATATGGACACAGTTTTTTTTTTACACTTAAACATTTTAGGTTTAGAGAAATGGAATGATACAGAGCAGCAGGAGAAATTAAATCACTTTGAAATTTGAAGTTGGGAGCAACTTCCACATTTGAACTTTGGAGAACTTGGATGAARGTGTAATTCTGCAGTGAGACTGTGAAAGCTTGTTACTTTCAACAGATCTAGCCTATTAGCAATAGGTTTCTAACCAATGAGTAATATTACATCAATTCATCAATCACACATCCTGCTTTTGGATCACTGTTGTGAAGTATGATTAGGCAATAAATGCTAATATTTTCATTTGGGTGAAATGAAAAATGTGTGTAATAAAATATAATTAGCAGAGTTGCCTATATAAATATAAAAAGACAAAAAAGAATAGCCTGGATTTCTAAAAGCCTTCCGCTATGAAGCATTCTGTGAGAGCATAGCAGACCAGTAGCTTTAATAGTTCTCCCGCTTCCTTCTCTCCCTCCCTTTCCCATCCCTCCCTCTCCCATCCCTCGCCACTCACCCTCCCAGTTCTCTGCCTCTTCCTCCCTCCTCTCCTCTCCCTCTCCCCCTCCTATTTCTCTTATCTCCTCCTCTGGCTGAGCTGTCAGGCTTCGCACACACAAGCTCTTTCTCTCAAATAAACACACACACACGCTCATAAACACCTCGGCGCTACTGAGCTCTGAGAGGCTGCCGGCGCTTTACTCCCTCCCCGTGCTACTGCGATTAGCCGTAGTAGGCTGGGAGAGAAGGCGTGATAGTGCAAGAGAGATGCCCCAGACAGAAACACCGAGCTCTAAAACCCGCCCATCCCCTCTAACTCACTCATTCCCTCTCCTTCCCAATTTCAATTTCAATTTAAGGGTCTTTAATGACATGGCAAACATATGTTTACCTTGCCAAAGCAAGTGAAATAGATAATGAACAAATGTGAAATAAACAAWAAAAAATTATCAGTAAACATTACACACAGAAAAGTTCCAAAAGAATAAAGACATTTCAAATGTCATATTATGTCTATATACAGTGTTGTAACGATGTGCAAATAGTTTAGTACAAAACGGAAAATAAATAAACATAAATATGGGTTGTATTTACAATGGAGTTTGTTCTTCACTGGTTGCCCTTTTCTTGCGGCAACAGGTCACAAATCTTGCTACTGTGATTGCACACTGTGGTATTTCACCATTTAGATATGGGAGTTTATCCAAATTTGATTTATTTTCAAATTCTTTGTGAGTCTGTGTGATCTGAGGGAAATATGTGTCTCTGATATGGTCATACATTTGGTTGGAGGTTAGGAAGTGCAGCTCAGTTTCCACCTCATTTTGTGGGCAACGTGCACATAGCCTATCTTCTCTTGAGAGCCAGGTCTGCCTTCGGCAGCCTTTCTCAATAGCAAGGCTATGCTCACTGAGTCTGTATATAGTCAAATATTTCTTTAATTTTGGGTCAGTCACAGTGGTCAGGTATTCTGCCACTGTGTACTCTCTGTTTAGGGCCAAATACCATTCTAGTTTGCTCTGTTTGTTTTGTAAATTCTTTCCAAGTAATTAGCTTTTTGTTTTCTCATGATTTGGCTGGGTCTAATTGCGTTGATGTCCTGGGGCTCTGTGGGGTATGTTTCTGTTTGTGAACTCTCTCTCCCTCTTCTCTCCTTCCCTCGCTCACCTTTCCGTTCAGGATCCATCGCAGCCGATAAATGTTCGTGGCTCGAGAGGGGGTCGCCAGACAAGGGAAACATATACACAGTGTGTATATTGGGATGGGAGCTCATTTTCCCACGTTTGGAAATGAAATGGCCCTCTGTAGAGCCATATAGCACGAGACAAGACAAGGGGTGTGTTATGGGGCGGCAGGGTAGCCTAGTGGTTKGAGTGTTGGACTAGTAACCGAAAGGTTGCAAGTTCAAATCCCCGAGCTGACAAGGTACAAATCTGTCGTTCTGCCCCTGAACAGGCAGTTAACCCACTGTTCCTAGGCCGTCAGGTGTCTTGTGTTACGATCACAGATTTTAGAGAAACAACAAATGTCGGTACATATAAGTGTCTTATATCGGCTGAAAGCTTAAATTCTTGTTAATATAACTGCACTGTCTAATTTACAGTATATAAAAAAATTCCATGCTATTGTTTGAGGAGAGCTCCTAACAACAAAACACTTTTTTTTTACCACAATAGGTTTGATAAATTCACCTCTGAAGGTGAAATGTGTGCTTACATTCTGAAAGCTTGCTCTGATTTATCATCCAAAGGGTCCCAGAGATAACATGAAGTGTCGTTTTGTTAGATAAAATTATTTTTAATTTCCTAAAAAGGTCCATATAGCATGCATGATCGATTTTGTATTTCATCTCCTTCAATTTGCAAAGAAAGGAATCTGTGAAAATCTAACCCTAAATGTTGTTTCAACCAGTCAAATCACGTTTGTATGTATTCCTCAGAGATCCTAGAACATAACCCGACTTCACTATATCATTAGGGGTGTAGTATATCCTATTGGACACCACATTTGATCAGAGAGCGACACCTTCATGGCACGCCGATGACGCGGGCGGTCTTCACTTGAACAACTCTAACTTTGTCAAATAAGAACCAATCAGGGTCAAACAAAGCTAGCTAGATAGCCAATGAGCTGGGCTTTACTAGAGTATTGGAAACCCTGTATCTGTCATAAAATGTAGTTTCTAACCTTGTACGACAGCATGTCTTTTCCTTTTGGACAGAAATTATAAGAATATTCAGTTATGAAAACTGGTTGTTTTGGAAATGTTAAACGTATAATATGGCTACTATTACTGGAAAAGCTCATTCAAAATCCAAGTATACCAATTTGACGATATTCTTGCAGAACAATGTAATATGAATGCAAATGTCTCCTTCATGATTTTCCCAAATGTACTTGGGTGACTTCACACTAAATGTCATGTAGTTCGCTCATACTTCAAGTTATTCGTCTGAAACTTTGCACATACACTGCTTCCATCTTGTGGACACCAACGGAATTACAGAGTGATGCCTATAACTGGGACCCATCTCTTGCATTTCAAAGATGGTGGTAGAAAAAAACTGTTTGGTTTTTTCTTTGCATTTTCTTCTACAAAATCAATTGTGTTATATTATCCTACATTCATTTCACAATTCCACAAACTTCAAAGTGTTTCCTTTCAAATGGTACCAAGAAAATGCATATGCTTGCTTCAGGGCCTGAGCTACAGGCAGTTAGATTTGAGTATGTTATTTTAGGCAAAAATTGAAAAAAAAAGGGGGCTATAGCTAAGAAGATTTATTTGAATACAGCCATAATTATATGCACGATATAAGAATTTGTTAGTGGTGTGAGCCCGCAACACAAAAATAGGCACACAAACCAACAAGATCGCACTGTTTGACCAAATTTAATTCAGATTCCAACATTTGTCAAATTTCTAGGTGTTTTGGACACCTTGGGTTGCTCCTCCTGTTGCATCTGCACCCCCAGACAGGTCGCTCAAGATCCACTAGATGTCGAGGTGAGCATGATGTCAGGAGATTACTTCACAACCACCCATTAGGAGTAGTAATGGCGCCGGAGGGGATGGKTGACGTTTTACTTGCTTCTAACCAACTGTGCTACTTAGTTGTTGTTTTTTCACGTTGTTTGTAATTAATTATTTTACTGATTTTGTACATAATGTTGCTGCTACCGTCTCTTATGACCGAAAATAACTTATCAACATCAGAACATTGATTACTCACCTCTAATGACACCGATAATATTGAGCTGGCGGAATCTTCCATGCACCGGCAGAAATTTGAATCTACGTCTGTTAAGACGAGGGGTGGGGGTGTGTGTCTATTTGTCAATAACAGCTGGTGCGCGATGTCTAATATTAAAGAAGTCTTGAGGTATTGCTCGCCTGTGGTAGAGTACCTTATGATAAGCTGTAGACCACACTATCTAAC
This sequence comes from Salvelinus sp. IW2-2015, assembly GCF_002910315.2. NCBI lineage: Eukaryota > Metazoa > Chordata > Actinopteri > Salmoniformes > Salmonidae > Salvelinus > Salvelinus sp. IW2-2015. Next base: position 37,549,888 of record NC_036839.1, on the reverse strand, counting down.
AAGAGTGTTCTCATCTATATTATTCGTAGCCGTCTATTTACCACCACAGACCAATGCTGGCACTAAGACCGCACTCAACCAACTGTATAAGGCCATAAGCAAACAYGAAAATGCTCATCCAGAAGCGGTGCTCCTYGTGGCCGAGGACTTTAATGAGGCAAACTTAAATCGGTTTTACCTCATTTCTACCAGCATGTCTCATGTGCAACCAGAGGGAAAAAAAACTCTATACCACCTTTACTCCACACACAGAAATGCATACAAAGCTCTCCCCCGCCCTCCATTTGGCAAATCTGACCATAATTCTATCCTCCTGATTCCTGCTTACAAGCTAAAACTAAAGCAGGAAGTACCAGTGACTCGCTCAATACGGAAGTGGTCAGATGACGTGGCTGCAACGCTACAGGAAAGTTTTGCTAGCACAGACTGGAATATGTTCCAGAATTCATCCAATGGCATTGAGGAGTATACCACCTCAGTCATCGGCTTCATCAATAAGTGCATCGACTATGTTGTCGCCACAGTGACCGTACGTAGATATCCCAACCAGAAGCCATGGATTACAGGCAACATCCGCATCGAGCTAAAGGCTAGAGCAGCCGCTTTCAAGGAGCAAGACACTAATCCGGACTCTTATAAGAAATCCCGCTATGCCCTCAGACGAACCATCAAACAAGCAAAGCATCAATACAGGATTAAGATTGAATCCTACTACACCAGCTCTGACACTCGTTGGATGTGGCAGGTCTTGAAAACTATTACAGACTACAAAGGGAAACCAAGACGCGAGCTGCCCAGTGACGCAAGCCTACCAGACGAGCTAAATGCCTTTTTATGCTTGCATCGAGGAAAGCAACACTGAAGCATGCACGAGAGCACCAGATGTTCTGGACAACTATGTGATAATGCTCTCGGTAGCCGATGTGAGCAAGACCTTTAAACAGGTCAACATTAACAAAGCCGCTGGGCCAGACAGATTACCAGGACGTGTACTCAAAGCATACGCGGACCAACTGGCAAGTGTCTTCACTGACATGTCCAACCTCTCCATGACCGAGTCTGTAATACCTACATGTTTTTAATTTTTAATTTTTATTTCACCTTTATTTAACCAGCTAGGCCAGTTCTCATTTACAACTGCGACCTGGCAAAGATAAAGCAAAGCAGTGTGACAAAAACAACACAGAGTAACACATGGGATAAACAAACGTACAGTCAATAATACAATAGAAACATCTATGTATAGTGTGTGCAAATGTATGGAGGCAAGGCAATAAATAGGCCATAGTGGCGAAGTAATTTCAATTTAGCATTAACACTGGAGTGATAGCTGTACAGATGATGATGTGCAAGTAGAGATACTGGTGTGCAAAAGAGCAAAAAATAAAAGATAATAACAATATGGGAATGATTTAGTTGGGTGTGCTATTTACAGATGGGCTGTGTACAGGTACAGTGGCCGGTACGCTGCTCTGACAGCTTATGCTTAAAGTTAGAGGGGGAAATATAAGTCTCCAGCTTCAGTGATTTTTGCAATTCGTTCCAGTCATTGGCAGCAGAGAGCTGGAAGGAAAGGCGGCCAAAGGAGGTGTTGGCTTTGGGGATGACCAGTGAAACGTACCTGCTGCAGCGCGTGCTACGGGTGGCTGTTGCTATGTTGAGCTGAGATAAGGTGGGGCTTTACCTAGCAAAGACCTGGAGCCAGTGAGTTTGACGACGAATCCGTAGCGAGGGCCAGCCAACGAGAGCATACAGGTCGCAGTGGTGGGTAGTATATGGGGCATTGGTGACAAAACAGATGGCACTGTGATAGACTATATCCAATTTGCCGAGTAGAGTGTTGGAGGCTATTTTGAAAAATTACATCGCTGAAGTCTAGGATCGGTAGGATAGTCAGTTTTACGAGAGTATGTTTGGCAGCATGAGTGAAGGAGGCTTTGTTGCAAAATAGGAAGCTGATTCTAGATACAATTTTGGATTGGAGATGCTTAATGTAAGTCTGGAAGGAGAGTTTACAGTCTAACCAGACAAGTCAGAACCAAGTCAGAACCGTCCAGAGTAGTGATGCTAGTCTGGTGGGAGGGTGCAGTAGCGATCGGTTGAAGAGCATGCACTTAGTTTTACTTGCATTTAAGAGCAGTTTGAGGCCATGGAAGTAGTGTTGTATGGCATTGAAGCTCGTTTGGAGGTTTGTTAATAACACAGTGTCAAAAGAAGGGCCAGATGTATACAGAATGGTGTCGTCTGCGTTGAGGTGGATCAGAGAATCACCAGCAGCAAGAGCGACATCATTGACATATACAGAGAAAAGAGTCAACCCGAGAATTGAACCCTGTGGCACCCCCATAGAGACTGCCAGAGGTCAGGACAACAGGCCCTCCGATTTGACACACTGAACTCTATCTGAGAAGTAGTTGGTGAACCAGGCGAGGCAGTCATTTGAGAAACCAAGGCTATTGAGTCTGCCGATAAGAATGCGGTGATTGACAGAGTCAAAAGCCAGGTAGATGAAGACGGCTGCACAGTACTGTCTTTTATCGACTGCGGTTATGATATTGTTTAGGACCTTGAGCGTGGGTGAGGTGCACCCATGACCAGCTCGGAAACCAGATTGCATAGCGGAGAAGGTACGGTGGGATTCGAAATGGTCGGTGATCTGTTAACTTGGCTTTCAAAGATTTTTGAAAGGCAGGGCAGGATGGATATAGGTCTATAACAGTTTGGGTCTAGAGTGTCTCTCCCTTTGAAGAGGGCGATGATCGCGGGCAGCTTTCCAATCTTTGGGGATCTAATGTGATACGAAAGAGAGGTTGAACAGTCTAGTAATAGGGGTTGCAACAATTTCGGCGGATAACTTTAGAAAGAGAGGGTCCAGATTGTCTAGCCCAGCTGCTATGTAGGGATCCAGATTTTGCCGCTCTTTCAGAACATCAACTGTCTGGATTTGGTGAAGGAGAAGCAGGGAGGACTTGGGCAAGTTTCTGCGGGGGGTGCAGAGCTGTTGGCCGAGGTAGGAGTAGCCAGGTGGAATGCGTGGCCAGCCGTAGAAAAAAGCTTATTGAAATGATAAATTATCGTAGATTTATCGTTGGTGACAGTGTTTCCTAGCCTCAGTGCAGTGGGCAGCTGGGAGGAGGTGCTCTTATTCTCTATGGACTTTACAGTGTCCCAAAACGTCTTGGAATTAGTCCTACAGGATGCAAATTTCTGTTAGGAAAGCTAAGGCTAGCTTTTTCAATCTGACTGTGTATATTGGTTCCTGACTTCCCTGAAAGTTCCATATCGCGGGGGCTTTTCGATGAGGTCAATATCTTTCCAGGATACCCGTGCCAGGTCAATTAGAAAGATCTGCTCACTGAAGTGTTTTAGGGAGCGTTTGACAGTGATGAGGGGTGGTCGATTGACCACGGACACATTACGGACGCAGGCAATGAGGCAGTGATTGCTGAGATCCTGGTTGAAGACAGCAGAGGTGTATTTAGAGGGCAAGTTGGTCAGGATGATATCTATGAGGGTGCCCATGGTTACGGATTTAGGGTTGTACCTGGTAGGTTCCATGATCATTTGTGTGAGATTGAGGGCATCTAGTTTAGATTGTAGGACAGCTGGGGTGTTAAGCATATCCCAGTTTAGGTCACTTAACAATACGAACTCTGTGGATAGATGGGGGGCAATCAATTCACATATGGTGTCCAGGGCACAGCTGGGGACTCAGGGGGGTCTGTAACAAGCGGCACCAGTGAGAGACTTATCTCTGTAAAGGTGGATTTTTAAAAGTAGAGGCTTGAATTGTTTTGGCACAGACCTGGATAGTATGACAGAACTCTGCATGCTATCTCTGCAGTAGATTGCAACTCCGCCCCCTTCGTCAGTTCTATCTAAGCGGAAAATGTTGTAATTTCAGAATTTTTGGTGGCCTTCCTAAGCCAGAATTCAGACACGGCTAGGACATCAGGGTTGGCGGAGTGTGCTAAAGCAGTGGATAAAACAAACTTAGGGAGGAGGCTTCAATGTTAACATGCATGAAACCAAGGCATTTACGGTTACAGAAGTCAACAAATGAGAGTGCCTGGGGAATAGGAGTGGTGTTGTGGGCTACATGGCCTGGGTTATTAACCTCTACATCGCCAGAGGAGTAGGATAAAGGTACGGCTAAAGGCTATAAGAACTGGTCGTCTAGTGCGTTGGGAACAGAGAATAAAAGGAGCAGATATTTTGGTGTTGTGGAATAGATTCAAAGCATAATGTACAGACAAGGGTATGGTAGGATGTGATTACAGTGGAGGTAAACCTAGACATTGAGTAACGGTGAGAGCGGTAGCGTCTCTGGAGGCACCAGTTAAGCCAGGTGAGGTCTCCGCATGTGTGGGTGGTGGGACAAAAGAGCTATCTAAGGCAAGTTGTGCGGGGCTGGGGGCTCTACAGTGAAATAAAACAATAATAACTCATCTAAACAGCAGTAGACAAGTCTAAATTGACATTAGGGAGAGGCATGTGTAGCCGTGTGATCATAGGGTCCAATGAGTAGCAATAGGTGAGTCAGGGAGCCGTTCGTTAGTCGCTACTACGCTAGGCGAGCTGGAGACACGGCGATTCAGAAAGCTAGCGGGCCGGGGATAGCAGATGTGTCTTTGGGGACGTCGCAACGGAAAAGCCTGTTGAAACCTCCTCCTCGGATTACGTTGGCAGACCAGTCGTGATGGATCGGCGAGGCGCCATGTAGGCAATAAAGGGTCCATGTTTGATTGTCCGTTGGAGTGTGTATCAGGATTTCTTATAAGCGTCTGGATAGGTGTCCCACTCCTTGAAAGCAACAACTCTGGCCTTTAGCTCAGTGCGGATGTTGCCCTTAATCCATGGCTTCTGGTTGGCATATGTACGTATGTTGTCAATGCACTTATTAATGAAGCCGGTGACTGATGTGGTAAACTCCTCAATGCCATCAGATGAATCCGGGAACATATTCCAGTCTGCACTAGCGAAACAGTCGTGCAGCTTAGGATCCGCTTCATCGATCTTCTTCCGTATTGAGCATGTCACTGGTACTTCCTGTTTGAGTTTTTGCTTGTAAGCAGGAATCAGGAGGATAGAGCTATGGTCAGATTTTGGACGAGGGAGAGCTTTGTATGGAGGAAAGGTGATCTAGAGTTTCTTCGCCTCTAGTTGCACACGTGGCATGCTGGTAGAAATTAGGTTAAATGGATTTCAGTTTTCCTGCATTAAAATCACTGGCTTCTAGGAGCACTGCCTTTGGATAAGCATTTTCTTGTTTGCTTATGGCCCTATACAGCTCGTTGAGTGCAGTCTTAGTGCCAGCATCGGTTTGTGGTGATAAATAGACAGCTACAGAAAATATAGATGAAAACTTTCTTGGTAAATAGTATGGACTACAGCTTATCATGAGGTATTCTAACTCAGGCAAGCAGAACCTCGAGACTTCACTAACATTAGCGATCGTACACCAGCTGTTTAATTTAACAAACGAGAAACACACCTCCTCCCTTGAGCTTACCCGACGCTGCCGTTCTGTCCTGCCGATTCATAGACAAACCAGCTCGATGTTCAGTACCAGTCAAAAGTTTGGACATACCTACTCATTCAAGGGTTTTTCTTAATTTTTTAAACTTTTTTCTACATTGTAGAATAATAGTGAAGAGATCGAAACTATGAAATAACACATATGGAATCATGTAGTAACCAAAAAAGTGTTAAACAAATCAAAATATATTTTAGATTCTTCAAAGTTTGCCCTTTGCCTTGATGGCAGCACTGCAGACTCTTGAAGGAGATTCCATATATGCTGAGCACTTGTTGGCTGCTTTTCCTTCACTCTGCGGTCCAACTCATACCAAACAATCTCAATTGGGTTGAGGTCGGGTGATTGTGGAGGCCAGGTCATCTGACTCTCCTTTTTGGTGAAATTGCAACTACACAGCCTGGTTCTGTGTTGGAGTATCACTGCAGAATGCTGTGGTAACCATACTGGTTAAGTGTGCCTTGAATTCTAAATAAATCACAGACAGTGTAACCAGCAAAGCACCCCCACACCATCACACCTCCTCCTCCATGCTTCACGGTGGGAACCACACATACAGAGATCATCCATTCACCTACTCTGCATCTCAAAAAGACACAGTGGTTTAACCAAAAATCTCAAATTTGGACTCACCAGACCAAAGGACAGATTTCCACCGGTCTAATGTCCATTGCTCGTGTTTCTTGGCCCAAGCAAGTCTCTTTTTCTTATTGGTGTCCTTTAGTAGTGGTTTCTTAGCAGAAATTTGACCATGAAGGCCTGATTCACGCAGTCTCCTCTGAACAGTTGATGTTGAGATGTGTCTGTTACTTGAACTCTATGAAGAATTTATTTGAGCTGCAATCTGAGGTGCAGTTAAATCTAATTAATGTATCCTCTGCAGCAGAGGTAACTCTGGGTCTTCCTTTCCTGTGGCGGTTCTCATGAGAGCCAGTTTCATCATAACACTTGATGGTTTTTGCAACTGCACTTTAAGAAACGTTCAGTTCTTGAAATGTTCCAGATTGACTGACCTTCATGTCTTAAAGTAATGATGGGCTGTCGTTTCTCTTTGCTTAGTTGAGCTGTTCTTGCCATAATATGGACTTGGTCTTTTACCAAATAGGGCTATCTTCTGTATACCCCCCCACCTTGTCACAAAACAACTGATTGGCTCAAACACATTAAGAAGGGAAAAAATCCCACAAATTTAACAAGGCACACCTGTTAATTGAAACGCATTCCAGGTGACTACTTCATGAAGCTGGTTGACAGAATGCCAAGAGTGTGCAAAGCTGTCATCAAGGCAAAGAGTGGCTACTTTGAAGAATCTCAAATATAAAATATATTTTGATTTGTTGAATACTTTTTTGGTTACTACACAATTCCATATGTGTTATTTCATAGTAGAATGTAGAAAATAGTAAAAAATAAAGAAAAACCCTTGAATGAGTGTGTGTCCAAACTTTTGATTGGCACTGTACATCTCGCTGGTTAGTCCTTGTTCAGCAACCAATGCCGTGAAAACTAAGATTAGTTCTTCAGGTCCTTTTGATAGGATAGTCTCGAACGGAGCTTGTCCAGTTCGTTCTTCAGTGATTCTACGTTCGCCAGTAGAATGTAGGGTAGAGGCAGTTTATGTACTCGCCGATGCAGTTTCACCAGGGTGCCCGCATGTCAGTCTCTCTCACACCGCCTTTCTCTTTTCCGTGTCTCTGGGATTGGGGCCTGATCCGGGTTTAGCAGTATGTTCTGGAGTAGAAATCTTCAACCATATCAAGGTTAGTGATCGCTGTTCTGATGTCCAGAAGCTCTTTTCGGGCATAGGAAATGAATACGGAAACATTATGTACCAAAACAAGTTAATATCAGTGCAGAAAAACACAAAATAGCAGGACTAGTCAGGAGCTCGTAAAACGGCTGCAATGCAATGCAGCGCCATTCATTAGCATAGTGTGTGTGTGTGTGTGAGAGAGAGAGATATTTTGTCTCCAATGTTCATTGGAAACATAAATAAAGTTGCACAATGAGCACTTGTCGACTCTAAAATAAATCTTTACAGTTAAGGGTTAGCTAGCTAGAGACTTTTTGTCATATTAGCATAGACGTGACATCAGTCAAAACACCTCAAAACAAGACATGGTTTCAAGAACAAGATCCAACTAACTGAAAACGAGCCGCTTACCGAGCCATTCTGCATGTTGTTTGTCATTCTATTATCAATCAGCCAACTCTGACAGGCAGGTGAACCAGGAGTGGAGAGAAGGCTGGGAACTCCCAGATGAGGAAACCCCCTATTTTTAACCGCAAATAGGCCCCATTATAGGGCTGTTTGCAGAGCAGTTCCTGGCATTGAGGCATAATTATGGGCAGGGGAGCAACCCGTGCAAGAGGGTAGACCTAAAATGATTTATGCTACGAGGGAAATGTATAAGTTAACCTACACAGAGAGAGAAACCCCATTCCCAGCTAACCTCTATCGGGGAAGTTGGGGTCATGCGAGACCCAAAAGCTCTTTCATGTGAGGCATGTCTTTAGGTTCGGGGTTGAGCCGGCCCTCCTCTTTGTACTAGCCAGCCCAAGCAGCCTACTGCTGTCACATCGCTGGGTGTGAGGCTTCGTGCGTCACTGCTGGGTCATGGCCGTGTTCCAACGGCTCCGGTATCTCCACGAATCCCGTGTGTCGACAAACGACACCACTGCTCTCTCTCTCCAGCACACAGCACACACACACACACACACACACACACACACACACACACACACACACACACACACACACACACACACACACACACACACACACACACACACACACACACACACACACACACACACACACACACACACACACACACACACACACACACAACACACACACACCCACAATCTCTCTCTCTCCCACAAGGCTATCTCAATTTCTATCACACACATTCTTACAAACACAGACTGTACATATTAAACTCTTTACGCAGGCTACTCTTTAGTCTCTCACAAGATCTATTAAAAGTGATTTGATGGCGGGAGAGGTTGGCTTGGTAGGCAGTGCACGCAAACTGCCCGTGGGCTGTGAGTGTTAAATTGTATCCAATTAGAGCGCATGCAGCGATACAGGGGGGGAATAATTCTTCCCGTGTGGCAGGGAGATTTGGTTATTTCCAGGCGCTTTCCGGTATTTTTTTTATACCAAGTTAGAACCGTACAAACCGAGTGGTGGGGAGGGAGATCTCCGTAGACAACCGACGCTTTTTCATTCATCAAAATCCAGTTCAACCAGACGAGGAGACCAGCAGGTTTAATTCATATCCATGAATCTACAACCCCCGAGACATGGTGTGGCAAACACACACACACACACACACCACACACACACAACACACACACACACACACACACACACACACACACACACACACACACACACACACACACACACACACACACAGCACACACACACACACACAGTGTATTTCTCTATTTCCCTGTATGATCCATGATGGACGAGGTTGACAATTGACAGGAGAATAAACACAAACTGTTCAGTGTTGCTGTGAAAGGTTTAATTAGATGGAGTGTACAGCAGAGTTACAACAATAGAAGTAGGCCTTCCAATGGGATTGGTGCAGCAATTGAATGTGGTTGACGAGGGGACTGTATAATTATGTGGAGAGGATTCCCTGTTAGCTCTATATGCTCATTCCCAAATTGACCCCTTGCCCCATTCTTCTATTTACACTTGTGTAGATCTGAAATGTTTTATGTACCATATCCTATCAGAAGGGCAAAGTAGAGCTTTTACTGTTTTTCTAATACCTTATGAATATCTAAGAATATCCAGTTCTTTAAGGTCTCTCTATAAGTGCACATGGGCTAGGGGTTGATTTGGGAATGGGTGACACCCATGTCACGCTATTCAGCCAAATCACGTCCCCGTTTTAATCAGCCTGTCAACCACACAGCGCGTCTAATAGCCTGCCAATCACATTCCGGCTCTCTAGATGTCAGCCAATGACATTGTGGGTCTCTATGACTGTCAGCCAATGACAGAGTGGCGACGTGGGATGGCAGGCCGTCAGAGGCTCCTGCTGTCCCTGTGGCAGCCGCTACATCAAAGAGACAGGCAACTGTGTGTCTGAACGTGGTGGGTTGTGGTGTGTGGTGTGTGTTTGTGTGTGTGTGTGTTGTGTGTGTGTGTGTGTGTGTGTGTGTGTGTGTGTGTGTGTGTGTGTGTGTGTGTGTGTGTGTGTGTGTGTGTGTGTGTGTGTGTGTGTGTGTGTGTGTGTGTGACAGGCATCAAAAAAAGAGTGTGTGTGTTATGAGATGCACATTTAAGAAAGCTGTGTGTGTGTTCAATTGTACTGCTTCCATCCCTATTGAGGCCTAAACAGCAGGACTTGGAGTCCATTTAGGGTCAATTGACGTATTCACATTCCAGTCAAAAGCATCCATGCAAAACAAAATATATATACAGTACATTCTGTCTTGTAAATACAGTATAACAGTATATCAAACAAGCACAAACCTGTAGGCAGACCACAGCATTTATTGGAAAAACTATGTACAAATTAAATGTATTTTTGCATAATTAATAACATTTGTAAAGAGAGTATGATAGAAAGGTAAATGGTTAAAATACTGTAACAGCATAGAGAGTTTGTTTGTGTTGACATGCATTGTATGAAGATTTCTCTTCCTCCTCTTTCTCCCTATCCATTTTTCCCTTCCCTCTCTTGTTTTCACAATTCCACCACCCCTTCCCCTTCTTACAAGACTGTGCAGTACCTGCGACATGTAAGAGTGTCAGACAAACAGAAAAACAGACAAACATTTTGCTTTCACCCATTCTGTCTTTTCAGATCAGTGCAGATGAAGGAAAGGAGGTGAGGAAAGGAAGTCTCTTAGGACTAGTGAGATGCTAGCCTGGGTGCCAGGCCAGACTGTTGTTTCCTGAGCCTGTTCTGCTGTTGTTGACTGGGACTAAAGCAGAGCAAGCTTGGCACCCAGGCTAGTGTGTAGCATTAGGATGAAGGCTGTTTAAAGAGCTTTAGCTGCTTGTTTTGTGTTACGATGTTGTGGAAGTCAGATAGCCAGGCGGGAGAGGATGTGTGTGTGTGTGTGTGTGTGTGTGCACGTGTGCGTGTGCGTGTGCGTGTGCGTGTGGTGTTGGTGTGTGTGTGTGTGTGTGTGTGTGTGTGTTGTGTGTGTGTGTGTGTGTGTGTGTGTGTGTGTGTGTGTGTGTGTGTGTGTAGTTGGAGGATATTAAATAGTAAAGGATGTGGTATAATAATGATCCTGACAGCTCATCTCCGGCAATCTGCCTGGCTGGCTCACTGTCCCCATCTACACCGCCTCACATAAAACCCTCTCTATCCCTCCTTCTCTCCCTTTCTCCCTCCGTATCTCCCCTCAGTATTCATGCCTTTCTTTTGTCTTTGAAGTATTTTTTAAACTCTCTTCTCTCTCCTCTCTCTCTCTCTCTCTCTCTCTCTCTCTCTCTCTCTCTCTCTCTCTCTCGGGGTCCTCTGTCTTTTAGGGTTAAGGGACTAGAAGAGGACCTTGTTGGTGTCATCATCATCGAAGTCTCCCAGTTCAGCCTGTTTGTATCGCACGGCCCCGGGATGGTACTCCCGGTATACATCCTGTCACACAGCCAGACTGCAGAGCCAACTAGGATCCCAGAAACACAGAACACCATAGCACACAAAATTAACATAGTCAACAGCGTCACATACACGCACACATACAGACACACAAGCACTGAAGATATGTGTGTGTGTCTGTATGTGTGCGTGTGTGTGAGACAGACACAGACATGCACACATTTGGCAGAGCAGCATTGTGTACTGATTGTAGTGCCACAGGCAGTTGAGCCACAATGATTAGAAAACTGATCAATATCACAGAGAGTGAGAGAGGGCGAGAATGAATGAGAAGAGCCGGAGAGCCGGAGGAAGGGAGGGTGAGAGAGAGAGACGGAAGCCAGAGAGAGCCAGATAGAGCCAGAGAGAGAGAGCCAGAGAGAGAGAGAGAGAGTTTGAGTTTTTATAAAACCTTTATTTTATACTCAAATGTTAACACAAATAATGACACACTGTCTTTTCAGAAATGAATCAACAAATGTAATTCCTAAACGAAAAATAAATAAATACATACCATCTACATTCAACTTATTACTTCAGCAAAAAATAATTTCCCCTCCTCTACAAAACAAAGCGCTCCTTCGTATGCCCACTTCTCCTCAAACAATATGAGATCTTTTACAGCTGAGAAGAACTCAAAATCTACTTTTATTCTTGCTTTCACTAATCCTTTAAAAACACATCTTACATCCTGCCCATATCCCGTTTCTATCTTATGTTTCCTACTCAGAAAAATGGACATCTTAGCTTGTCCCAAAATAAAATTTAACATTTGACATTTTCTTTTCTGTTGCTTACTATATCTGAACCCCAAAATAAAAACAGTGTTATTGAAAACCTCCCCTACAGCTTTAAACAAAGATTCCAGCATTTCCAATAGAGGTTTTATCCTCTCACACTCCATAAAACAGTGAAAAATWGTTTCTCTTATATTACAAAAAGGACATCCATCTCTAACATCTGAGTTAATAACAGATATAAAAGCATTAACTGCAATTATACCATGTAAAACCCTCCATTGCATATCACCAGTACCCTTTTGTAACGGTGGCTTGTACAGTGCTCTCCATTCTGGCTTTACTTTATCATCAATGCCCAATTTTACCCTCCATGGAGTGTCTTTTCTATTTTTCAATTTATCTTTGTTTAACACCTTGACACACCCCCTATACAAGTCCTTCCCATTCACCTCATCCAAACTCACCTCCTCCAACCCTCTCAAATCCATCAATAACACCTTTCTTTCTGACTCTGAGATATTTGGTGTAATCCCTAGTCTTGGAAATGAGACGTCTTCATCTTGTATATTCTTCTTGTGGTTACTAAGCATACCCCACTCTTCTGCTGACAGAGCCTTCCTGCAGCTCCCCAACATTTGTCCGACAATCCTTTCCGACCTCATCCCCAAATGTTCAGCCACCCGTCTTCCATCCATTAAGGCGGGCCCAGCCATGGCCATTAACTGTTTTAAAGTGATGATTTTGCCCTTCACCAGAATCTTGGAGAAATGTGGAACAGCTGCAGTTGTACAATCCAGTCTTGCCCCATACACCAGCGGTTCCTCCAACAGCCAATGCACTGACTCCGCTGAATTTCGTCTGGACACCTTCATTATGCTCCACACTCTGAGAAGGCCTCTGTAAAATGGAGGTACTCCCTCCCTAGAAATCTGTCTACTATCAACCAAAAATAAAGCCTTCTTTAATCCTAATCCTCCAACCCTCTGTAATACAAGACCTGCCACCCCTCTCCACACCACATTTTCCGGTCCATAAAGCAACCTTTGAATAAACTGAAACCGGAAAGCAGCAGCTCTACTAGCAAGATGTACAAGACCTTGTCCCCCCTCCTCTTTTGATAAATACAAAACACTTTGTGGAACCCAATGATATTTATCCCAAAAGAAATCCACAATAATTGCCTGTATCTTAGCCAGAAGGCCAGATGGTGGTTCTAAAACTGACAACCGATGCCACAGTGCAGAGGCAATCACATTATTAACTATAATAGTGCGCCCCCTATATGACATACGAGATAATAACCAACGCCATCTCCTCATCCTCCTTTCCACCATTTCAACCACCCCACTCCAATTCTTTTCCATAGTCCCCTCATCTCCTAGGTACACTCCAAGATACTTAAAACCTCCCTTACACCATTCTAGCCCCCCTGGCAAAGCCATGATCCCTCCAGCCCATTTCCCAATCTGTAAAGCACAACTCTTTTCCCAATTTACCTTTGCAGAGGATATTCCCCTAAAACGATCAACCATTATACTCAAACTATCCACCTCCGCTTGATTTTTCACTAACACAACTACATCATCAGCATAGGCTGAGAGACGAATAGGAGGAATATCCTCTGAAAGGTACACCCCTTCAATGCGACTTCTAATGCTATTTAGTAGTGGCTCTATAGCAATGGCATACAACATCCCTGACAAAGAACATCCCTGCCTAATACCTCTACACACTTTAAAAGGAGCACTCAAACCACCGTTAACTTTCAATACACTTTCAATGTCACCATATATCACCTTTATCATGGCAATAAAACCCGAGCTGAACCCAAACGCCTCAAGCGTGTGCCATAAATATTTATGTTCAACTTGGTCAAATGCCTTTTCCTGATCAATTGAAATTAGACCAGCATCCAACCCAATAGCCTTAGAGACGTCCAAAAAATCACGAATCAGAGAAATGTTATCCCCTATCTGCCTGCCAGGAACACAGTAGGACTGGTCCGTATGTATGATTTGCCCCATCACCTCCCTCAGCCTGTTGGACAAAGMCTTTGACAATATCTTATAATCAGTGCACAATAAAGCCACCGGCCTCCAGTTCTTCACCTCCCTAGGGTCACCCTTTTTGGGCARTAGGGTGAGGACAGCCCTTCTGCAGCTTATTGGTAGTAACCCTCCGGTTAAACTATCATTAACTACTGCTAGCCAATCCTCTCCCAACATAGCCCAAAAAGACTTAAAAAAGTCAACGGGAAGCCCATCAATGCCTGGTGCCCTTCCATTTTCCATGCCTTTTAATGCAGTGTATAACTCCTGCAAAGACAATGGTTGCTCAAGCTCAACCTGAGCTTCTGCAGCCACCTTTGGGAGCCCATCAAAGAACTGCTGTGTCACTGCTTTATCCTCTTTGTACTCACACTTATAGAGCTCAGCATAGAACTCTGCTGCCCTCTTTCTAATTTCACTAGGGCTAGTGAGCTCTTGTCCAACAGCTGATTTGAGACAATGAATAATTTTTCTTTGTCCATTCTTTTTCTCTAAACCAAAGAAAAACTTGGATGAGGCATCCATTTCAGATATTCCCTGAAACTTACTTCTCACCAATGCCCCCTGTGCTCTGATACCCAGCAGGTCTGCCAATGCAGCTTTTCTCCTCTTGAGGGCCTGAGTATGGCCTCGATCTCCTGTGGTCTCAACCAACGTCATGAGTTSCACTATTTCAAACTCTAAGGCTTTCATTGATCTGGTGATATCCTTGGTGACATTCCTCGTGTATTGATTACAGAATTGTTGAATCTGGATTTTCCCTATATCCCACCACTGTTGAAGTGATACAAAACTGGCCTTTTGAGACCTCCACCTCTCCCACAAAAAACTGAAACATTTCCTGAAGTGAGCATCACTCAATAAAGTTATATTAAAATGCCAGTATGCACTTTTGGGTTTTACATCATTAATGAACACCACCTCTGTTATTAAACAATGATCAGAAAATCCCACTGGGGTTATCACACTTGATTTACAGACCTGAGATTGATGCTCAAAACAATAAAACCTATCTAACCTAGCCATAGARATGATGTTCTCTCTCACATGCGCCCAGGTGTACTGCCTTGTTCCTCCATGTTGACTCCGCCAAATATCACACAATTCATGTGTTACAATAAGGCGTTTTAAAAAAGTCCTTGAGGCTATATGAGGTTCTTGGTGATTTCTATCTAAATCGCTGACTGTGCAGTTAAAATCCCCAGCAATAAATAAATAATCTTCTTTATTACATTTCTCAATGGTATTTGATAATGTCTCTAAAAAACATACCCTCTCAACTGTCACCACTGGGGCATATACATTTATCAAACACATAGTGATGTTTTCATACCTTGCTCTGACTTTTAATAACCTTCCCTCAACTATCTCTTCAACCTCATAAGACAAAGGCAAAAACCCTTTTGAGAACAAAATAGCCACACCCCCACTTTTTGAGTTTTTATGACTACACACCACTGTCCCCCCCCCACTCCTGTTGCCACATAACTTAATTTTCCAAATTACTATGCGTTTCTTGTAGAAAAATTATGTCACTTCCCTTTCCCCTAATTAACTCATACACCATGGCTCTTTTTTTACCATCTCTTGCCCCATTTACGTTTAAAGAAGAAATCTTAAAACTGCTCATGGATGAAAAAAATATACAGAGGATGATACAGCCACCACATCTCTTTACAGAGTTAAAACTGCAACTGAACTCTTTCATTTTCTTTCGAATTTACATCACTTATCAC